>NC_134501.1:8476407-8756407 GCF_040206685.1 Ascaphus truei
TATTCATTTTGTCTGGTATACATATAATATTTGTAATTTTTTCTCCCAGTGGATCAATTTATATACTCTGCCCCTTACCTCGCATGGGAAGGGGCCGCCGCTTAATCAGTACCTGTGGGAATACTCGGGCGTGTTGTGGGCCCTCTGGCAGTGAATGGGTTACCGGGCAGATAATAGACCGTTAATAGCCCCTGCCCGTGTTCCTCTCTTGATGCACTAGTGGGTTCTGTGGGATAATCGCTCCGTACTCGGCGCTCCGGAGAGCTGCTTTGTCCCCCTGCGTGCGCTTATCGCTCTCTGACAGGTATTGACCCGCCACAGATGTCTGCGTGCCGAGTCGTGTCGGACAGCAGAGCTGTTTTTAACCCCTTCCCAGCGTGGACTGAGGCAGTAATTAGCAGCAGCTGCCCCCCCCGGAACTTGTGCCATGCGCTGTTTTTACAGCAAAGGAAGATGGGGGTGGACCTGTCTCATTAAAGTAAATGGCCGTGCCAGAAACATTCGGCTTCACAGCCCTTTATCCATTCCCTAACAACCCTTTAACCGCCAGACAGAAAGCACTAGTGAATATCTGCCTCCTTCATTCTCTCTCCCCCTCTTTCTTTCTTCACCCCCCCTCTTTCTTTTTTCTCACGATCTTCTTTCTTCTGCCCCACCTTCTCTCTTCTCTCTCCCCTCTTTATCTTTTTTTTCTCCCCCTCCTTCTTTTTTTCTCCCCCTCCTTCTTTCTTCTCTCCCCTCTCCTTCTTTTCTTCTCTCCCCCCACCTTCTTTCTCTCCCCCCCACCTTCTTTATTCTCTCTCCCCCTCTTTTCCCTCCCCCCCTTCTCCCTCCCCCCCTTTCTCCCTCCCCCCCCTTCTCCCTCCCCCCCTTCTCCCTCCCCCCCTTCTCCCTCCCCCCCTCCCTCCCTCCCCCCCCCTTCTCCCTCCCCCCTCCTTCTCCCTCTCTCCCCCTTTTTCCCTCCTCCCCTTCTTTCTCCCCCTTCTCCCCCCCCTCCCTCCCCCCCCCTCTCTAGAGAGGGTATGTGTATGTGTATATATATATCTCCTGCATTCTTCCATGCAGTACTGTCTAAACATGCAAACAGTGTCACACCGCAGATGACAGATTCACTGCCAAAGGGACGAGACCTAAAGTAAAAAATGTACGTGAGGGAATTCCGACCCGGAAACCTGACTATCTAATTGAAGTTGCTCTAGAGCAGGGGGGCGCAAACTTTTTTCCCTGCGCCCCCCTGCCGGCGTGGTCCCCTCTCTTCCGCGCCCCCCCTAACACAGCAATTACCCGCCCTCCGGCGTCATGACGTCACGTTGCCATAGCAACGTGACGTCACATGACCTTGCGGCGTCATTTTGACGCCGCGTTGCCATGGCGACGCAAGAAGGAAGCCGCCGGAGTCACGGGTAAGTATGGTTTACAGAGGCCCTGCAGCTCCCCCGGCACTTAATTTAAGTGCCTTCGGGAAGCGCGCGGGGCCTCTGTAAACCCCGCGCCCCCCACCGGCAGTCTCGCGCCCCCCTGGGGGTCGCGCCCCACAGTTTGCGCACCGCTGCTCTAGAGCACGGATGGCCTGGTCTCTGACTGAGCCACTGATTGAGCCACCTGTGCTGAAGCAGGATATCCTGAAAACCTGACCTGTTGGTAGCTCTTGAGGCCTGGAGTTGCCGCACCGCCTAGCCTGTAAGCACATTCTGTGTTAGGGGATCAGATGCATTGTAAGGAACCCCAACCCTCTCCTGTGGGGGGTGGGGGGGAGAAACGTGTTGGGGCTGCAACCTGTGGGGTGGGGTGGGGGGGAGACTTGTTGGGATAAAACCTGTGGGGAGTGGGGAGGGACGTGTTGGGATAGCAACCTGTGGGGGGGGGGGGAGGGGACGTGTTGGGATACAACCTGTGGGGAGGGGGGGGGGGGGAACGTGTTGGGATACAACTTGTGGGGGGGAAACGTGTTGGGCTGCAACCTGTGGGGGGGGGAACGTGTTGGGCTGCAACCTGTGGGGGGGGGGGGAACGTGTTGGGATACAACTGTGGGGGGGGGGGGAACAGGTTGGGCTGCAACCTGTGGGGGGGAGGAACGTGTTGGGCTGCAACCTGGGGGGGGGGGGGGGGAACAGGTTGGGCTGCAACCTGTGGGGGTGGGGGGGTTCTTTATTTGTTCACACACATTCCTCCTTTTCTGCCTGTAATGAACATGATTAGGGGTATTACAGCGGTCCAGGTTCTCCTGTGACTTAACCCGGACCCAACGCGTGCTCTGCCGGTGCAGGGTATCATTAGCCAGAGGGGGGGGAGGCAGAGTCGGCATGGCTGGGGGGGGGGGGGGCGGAGGAGGGAATTGGTGCTTGAACCAGGCCCAGCAGAACCCCCCCCCCCTTGAAACTATTAGCTTGTAATTACAGGGAAAGGGAGGTAGCAGGCCGAGGTCTGGTGTCAGAGGAGCTGAGGATGAAAGGAAGCGGTAATTACCAAATCGGCAGGAGGCCGGCAGAGTGCTGATTAGTGATTGCTTTTGGAGGGGAGGATGTGGGAGGCGGAGGGAGGCGAGAGGAGAGGTGCAGCTATGGTACTGAGCAGTGCATGATTGTCTATGTACATATACACCTTATTATTATGTTAATAATGTCACTTTTATGACTGAAGCGCTTATTCCCATGATCTGTTATTTGTATTATTTGTTATTTATGATTGTCACGTGTATCACTGCTGTGAAGCGCTGTGTACACTAATGGCGCTATATAAATAAAGACGCACATACATTACTATTCTGTTCTAATTAGCAGTCCGTTGCTGAACCCCTTGTTGGAAAGGGTCTGCCGCAACCCGCTCGGCATCTGAGACATTCTTACCCGCTAATGAGCCCAGCGATTTCTTTCTGACTGCGTGCATTCGGTCTTTGATGCCGAGCAGGGGTGGCAGGGCGGGTGGCTGGAGGTGGCGTGGGTTTAGGCGGTTTGCCCTCCATGTCAGCATGGACTTCTGCTCCTGCCCTCCAAATTTCCATTGTCCATAGAAATACAGGACTGGGCAAGGAATCCTTCCCAGAAGCCTCCAGATGTCCGCCGCCTCCTCTGGCCTTTGCCATAATATGTTGCATGTTGCAAGAGAAGTGCCCCAGCTCCAACCTATACAACAAGTTCGCTTTTAGTCCAGGGGTGGGCAAATGCAGTCCTCAAGGGCCACCAACAGTCAGGTTTTCAATATATCCCTGCTTCAGCACAGCTAGCTCAATCAGTGGCTCGGTCATTGACTGTGCTGAAGCAGGGATATCCTGAAAACGTGGCCCTTGAGGTCTGGAGTTGCCCACCCTTGCTTTAGTCCCACTCTATATCTCCCACTACACGTTGTTTCCGCTCTCCTTTTAGATTGTAAGCTCTTCAGAGCGAGGGTCCCTCTTCTTTCTGTTGTCCCTGAATATCTTCTAGTCAAGTTGTCGCGCCCGGAGCAGGCATGTCCGGGTGTCATCGAGACTCTCCCACTTCAAAGACGGTCGCAGTTTCCATAAGTGCCGTATTGCACAACGCCTGCATATTATACTGTTACCAGCGACTTCATGTTGTTCCCTACAGAGAAATAATAGGCAGATTCACACCTCTATTAGCATGCGCCCTTTCACATTTATTGCCAGGATAATTGTATACTTAACCCCTTAATTGCTGGAGGGGCCAGCAACTCGTTGCATTGCAGGCTGTTATGGCAGTGAGGGCATAAAGCTAGTTGTGTACCTGCCTACCCGCTCCCAAAAACAGATTACAGACAATGACTGTACACACACCCCTCTGATGTCAAATATTCATTTGCTGCTGGATCTATATAATAAGAGTTTGGGGGTCACACTCCGTACTGGGGGGTGTCTTGGGAGCTCGGCTAAGGGTCCGGCAAGTCTCAGGACAGGAGAGCGGCCGCCCAGCACCCTCCGCCTTGTTACAACCAGGGGTGGCTGCTGCACTCCTACTGACTGCCCCGGGGAAAGTAATATTTGTGGGGCTCCTTTAAAGGGGCCGTCCCCTTCACCAACGTTTTAATTTTGAATTGGAACTGTGCGCGCCCCGATAATGTGCAGTGTTTCGTTTGATACTTTGACAGATTAGCAGAGACGCCCCAAACAGTCCCAAACCTCACAAGATGCACATTCCAGGCGCCTGGAATCGGGGAGCTGAGTGAGGAGGGTGCTGCAGAGATTTCAGATGCAGTGATCGGGGTCGGAGTTAAGAAGCACATGTTTGAAGATTCACATCTTGGCAATTTAAAAATAGATACGTGACATCAACGTATCTTCGAATTGAAAGGAACTGTGAGATTTTACAATTAAGCATCTGATTCAAATCCAAGAAAAACAAATCGCTGCCCTCCAGTTTTAGCACTAAACGGTTTACGTGTGTGTGTGTGTGTGTGTGTGTGTGTGTGTTTGTGTGTGTGTGCGCGCGAGCATCAGGGGCGGGGCCAACTACAGTTCTCAAGGGCCACCAACAGGTCAGGTTTTTAGGATATCCCTGCTTCAATCAATGGTTCAGTCTTTGATTGAGGTACTTGTGCTGAAGCAGGGATATCCTTAAAACCTGACCTGTTGGTGACCCTTGAGGACTGGAGTTGCCCACCCCTGGGTTAGACGGTGTGTGTGTGTTGGTGAATTTGTGCAGTGGGGCTTAACACTTCATGTGCCGGCATTCGAGATCTGCAACATAAACGGGACATTAACCCCTTAGCTGCCCAATTACGGTCGGTTTGCAAAATCCTTCCCGCCTGACCCATGGTGTGACGCGGCTGGAAAAGAAACGCTGTCTGCAGTTTGTGGAATGAGGGAATATTTAGTCCTGGGCAAGTGGAAGCGCTCCCTTTAATAAACGCGGGCTCACTTATTGCTTCCCCTTATCTTGTCCCCATCCACTCTCCCCCCCCCCCCCTCCCTAATGGGGCAGTTTGGGATTTCCAGCTCTCCCTTTCACTTATCATCCCCTAATTATCCGCTGCTTCTCCCATTAAGCTCTTGTGTTTGATGATAATCCTTCAGCGCTGTTCTGTGTGTCTGCAGCGACACCTGCTGGGGAAGCCTGAGAAGGCAGGTGAGAACATATTGATTTCCTCCTTTTCACGGGTTCTGGGGGAAGGCATGTATGTACCCCCTATCTCAGGGGTGTTCAACTCCAGCCCTCCCAAACAACAGGTCAGGTTTTCAGGATATCCCTGCTTCAGCACAGGTGGTTCAATCAGGCTCTGTCTGTGCTGAAGCAGGGATTTCCTAAAAACCTGACCTGTTGGGGGGGCTTGAGGACTGGAGTGAAGCACCGCTGCCCTGCGGGCTGGAAGTGCTCCAGTCTACCCCGGGGTTAGAGTACAGCGTGTTTAATTTAAACTGATACCAGTTCTTATTGTGAGATTGTGCACGCCACTAAAATAACCCGTCTCCGTTTCACCGGACACGCCCTGAGCTTTGGGCGGTGGGAAAAGTCGAGTCCTTGAGCATGTATGCCCCCCGGGTGCGGCTGCACAGGATTTCGGTTGCTCTTGACCTTCATGCAGTTTGGCATTGGAGTCTTGCAAATGATCGGATGTTATGCGCTGTGTAGGACAACTCGCCGCTGTGATATCTAGCCGCTGGTCATTTCGCTGCGGAGTTAAGCCCCAAACGTTAACGCCTTACCCTAACCCGTTAACCCCTTACCGTAAAACCCATAATGCTAATCTTTATCCTAATAACCTTACCCTAAAACTCTAATCTGACCCTTTACCATAAAAAGCTTAAGCCCTTAGGTTGAAACCCCTAAAGGTAACCAATTATCACTTACCTTGCCTTAGCGGCAAAATGGCCGGACGCGGTCCTTGACAGTGGCACGATGTCCCATTCCGGTGTACTAAAGGTGACAGTGCGGTATAGTGGCTAAGGAATTAGTATGGCATGCACAAGCTTGTGTGTTCATTTCCTCTCTTCTCCCAGTCGTAACTTGGTACTAAACGCACCGTTCCCCCCTCTCCTTTGCCCTGCAAGCTGTGATCCAGGCCAGAGGATAAGGAATACTGTACATTCCACCCTAGAGGTGGCTGCAGGAATGAATTTAATTGTAACGCACGTCCAATTGAAAGCCACGCTCACCCCTTCCTGCATTGAACGATATGTTGGGCACAAGGTAATATTGTAGCAGATATTGTCCCCAGTGGAGCCAGCATGGCGTGGCTTTCTAGTGGCATTCAGGAGCGGCATTATTTTACATGTTTAATAGAAGCGCCACTTTGCATGGATGATTCCCCATGACAAGCGCCGCTGGACCTCTGTCAGCTGAAGATTAATGTCCCTGGAATGCTGTGTTCTTTCAGGGAGAGGGGGTTCTGCTTAACCCCTTTTGTGCTGGGGTTCCCTTGAGACCACGGCATGCAGAGTAATTCACTATCTCTGAAATTCAATAGGTTGTAAGAATAGAGACTTGCAAACCTGCCTATGTATAGGAGATGCCTTGTGTGTGTCACCACGTCACATTAAGGATGGGTGGAATAGGAGAAGTTGTGCGAGTGTGTAAGGGAACGAGCACATATTATCACTAAGGGCCTCATGCAGAGAGCAGCGCTATTTAAAATCTCGCCATTTTCCGGAGAAAATCGCGCAAAAAACAGCTGAAAATGGAGAGGTAGGAAAAAAGCGCCATTTTTTTTTTCTATTTGAAAATCTCGCCAAAACTACATCTCGCCAGTCTGAAAAATATCCGAATTCAGAAAGGCGCGCTCGCCATCTAGCGGCTGTTTTTGGCACGATTTTTTTCAATTTTCTCCGCCAACTAAAGTTGGCAAGAAGCAGGAGCTCGCCGGCTATAGGGGAGAAAAAAAATGCGCGATTTGTTTTTCTCCCTTTCAGCTGCGCGCATCTCCTCATTTACAATTCTCCACATGCAGTAATGCTAAAAATAGCGGATTTCGCCCATTTCTGCATATGGAGAATAAAACTCTCCATTAAACCTACTTTTTATTCCCCTCTCCAATTTTAAATAGCGCTGCTCTCTGCATGAGGCCCTTGGTGTTAATAATAATTTAGTGAAACACCCCTAACCGCTTTCAGTCTGTTTAGTTCCTTAGTTGTGGGAGCACAGGGGGGCAAGATCACAAGGTGCCAGGACTTCAAATGGGTATTTCCATTTTACAGACCCTTGTAATTATGACCAGGCTTTCCCCCAGTGGTATCTTAACTCCTGTAGTGCTTGATGGTACTGCCACATCTCTCAGGGATGAAGACGATAAAAAGAAACCTATAGAGTACAAGAGGTTAAATCCTTTCCTTTTAAACCCTGTCTGTTTTTGTTGGGGGTGTAGGCCATTTTGCAGTCATTTGGTGCTTTGGGTTCCCTACGGGGTAAAGATGTCATATGTATGACTTACCTGGAGATGTCACTAAACAGAGAGACAGGGCATGTGACGGACACAAAGGATCATGAGCCATGAAGTCTGCAGAGTGACATTGGGACTGAAACAGAAAGAACCGTCAGACTATTAAGCTTGTCCCCCTCATTGCATAGTACGCTGACCGTCATTAGAAGGGACCTAGGACTCATTGATAGTCCTTGGTACAGTATGGTAATGTAGCGGCAATTGTGAAAGATCCATTGCGTTCTCCTCCTCCGTGGGATGACTGGGGTTCCGGAGTGGGACACAGTGACACAGAGACATCAGGAACCCATGGCCCATCAGGAATCCCCCATCATGGCAGAGGTGCATAGTGACCTGGAGATGGAATGGACCATACAGGATCGGTCACTTCAGGACCACACAGAGACGGAGGACCTCTTTTCTATCACACACTATGATGGAGAGAACCTATGCCCCATTAACCCCTTTGGGTTCACTGGAAGGAGTTGAGCATCTCTTCCCTCCCATTAAAGAAAATAAACCAGGGTTAAAAAATGGTGTGGATCTTTTCCTTTGAACAGTGGGGTGACCGAGAGAAAAGGGGGCGATGTTTTGTATTATGTCTGTCCCTGTCCCTGCAGTGAGACCGATTTGGACGGCCACTTACTTGAGTTACTCTACCACAGCAAGGTGGCAAACATGGGTGGGCTCGTGACCTATTTAGTCTGTCCCTAACCGTGCCGGGTGACCATAGGCCAGTGGCTGGCGACATGATCTATTTCACTGGCAGAAAGGACGTTGCAGCTTGGGGTACAAGCTTCTGGTGGATAAAGGAGCCGAGGCTGTGTATAATTTACCAGCGCACTGTCATTAAGCAGCTGAGGGAGCGGGGCTACGCCCCATGCCACCACCATCTTCCTCTAAACCGGGGAAAGGGGGCAGCTGGATAGCCAGCGGTTGGGGGGCCCCCAGTGAAGCACTCGAGGAACGCCTGCGATTCCTCGACGCTTGTTTCCCACCAAGGCCACAGACCAATCGGCGTTACCATTGGGTTTGCTCGTGACAGTGACGTGGAGACAAGAAATGTCTATGACCCTCTTATGGGTACAAGTGGAGTGCACAGAGCGTCCCATCCTTGCCTGTGTCTCTGGAGGGCGGGAGTATATACTCTATACATTGTCCCTGACTCATCTGCATCTTGGCCCAGTTAAGACTGAACCTGTCATTTCATTATCCCCAAAGTAGGAGGCGCTGGTCTGAGCCATTGTGGCTGCATGTGACCTCCGCTGCCTGGGGCAGTAAGGGCTGATCATGTGCAAACCGCACCAGAAAGCTTTCTCTTATGGATGGGGTTAGGGGGTGTGGGTTTGGGGTTAACCCCTTTGCTGCTAGCAGGGTTACAATTCTCTGCAAAGCATGAGCTGAAAGGATTTTGTCCATACAACCGGCGGTTCTTAAATATTATTTTTCATGGCCTCTTCCAGCTGATATTTTCTTAACCTCTTCTGTGCCAGGGGCTTTTCTTGTTGCATCAATTGTCACTAAACCTCTGGATACATACAATGGAACATAGCTGTAGAAATGTCGTCTTGGGATTCCTTCCCAGAGGTGGCTGCATGGATAACTTTGAAATATAACGGAATTGTGCTTCGCCGTGTAAAATACCCGCGCTACTACTGTACGTATATTTAATTGTATTATCTTCCCATCTCGGACATGGCTACATTGTGTAGTGTGTTTGTGTATGTGTGTATGTGTGTATGTATGTATATATAGATATATATATATCTATATATATATATCATCACCCGTGTACTGTATGCAACCCTTTGCAGATATAGTATACAAGTCACAATGGGGAGGGGGCGGGGATGTATGTTCATCGTGCATAAAAGTGCAGTTTGTGAGAAAGGTGTGTCTGTCCCCAAGAGCTTACAATCTGCGTAAACGACATAAATGTGAATATAATTGGAATGCATTTTTGGAAGGGAAAACGGCTGTGTATAAATCGTTGCTTCTTTTCCTGCCGCTCTTCGCACCCCAGAGGTGGCTGCATGAATGTCTCAGAAATAGCCGTGAAACGCGCCTTGGAATTCCGAGGCTCTGCCAGCGCTGCGGCTACACGTCCCCCGGGGGGCTTCCCCGCTGCCACTGCAAAGAGGGGAGGACACCGTAGGGTCAAACGCCCCTGATCAATGCAGCCTCAGACGCTTTGAATGGGCTCCTTTGCTGCGAGTCTCATGACAAAACGGTCACTGTTATCTGCAGGCAGCCTGGCTGGGGGGGACGGGGCCAGCCCATGTGACGCTGGTGGCAGCTGTTACAGGCTGAGTGTCAGCTTGTTTTCACAAGGCAAGTGTGGTGTTGCTTTGTTAGATAAGCCTGGGACGCCGGCGGTGGAGAATGCTGTGTCCCGCAGCCTTTATTTGGAGTGTGTGCGCGCTTTAATCCAACAACTCAGCAGAAATTAAGCCAAAAAAAAAAAGGGGGAAGAAAGAAGCTTCATAACAGCCAGCCCACCGCTGTCCCCATAGTAAGCCCGCGAGCCCTCCGCTCTGTGTATGTTTTGTAAAGGTGATGGACGTGGTTTGTGTGATGTGCTCTCTCTCTCTCTCTCTCTCTCTCTCTCTCTCTCTCTCTCTCTCTCTCCTCTCTCTCTCTCTCTCTCTCTCTCTCTCTCTCTCTCTCTCTCTCTCTCTCACATGAGCCTTTCTTGTTCTCCTCTGCGTGTATGTCTCGCTTGTCTCTAAGATATTCTTTTCCTCTTTGATGTATATATTTGAATTATTCCCTGATCTCTGCTTTCCTCCTCCCTCGTTCAGCCCCTCCGTCTGACCCTCTCTTTGCCAGCATCTCTCTCTCACTGTCTGTCTGTCTCTCTCTCTCCTCTCTCTCTCTGTCTCTCTCTCTCTCTCTCTCTCTCTCTCTCTCTCTCTCTCTCTCTCTCTCATATGATGGATATTCTCTATCCCCCCCTCACTGCTAAACTGTCTCTTTGTCCATGAGTCTGTCCATCTCTGCTTGGCTGACGTTATCAATGCCTCTCTCCCTGGCTGCATGTCTTGGTTCCTCTTGCTGTCCGTCCATACCCTCCTTCCCTCCTCTTGCTGTCCGTCCATGCCCTCCTTCCCTCCTCTTGCTGTCCGTCCATGCCCTCCTTCCCTCCTCTTGCTGTCCGTCCATGCCCTCCTTCCCTCCTCTTGCTGTCCGTCCATGCCCCCCTTCCCTCCAGGGCTTGCCCCCCTGTGTCTGTATGATAATGACATCTGTTTGCCTATCTCCCTCTTATCCGCCGCCTCTCTGCTTCCCTCCTCGGTGTCCCCCCTGCTCCCAGCATTGAGCTGCTCCCTGTTGTGTGTTACGAGCATGTCAGTAATTTGCCTTTCTCTCCCCACTCCCTGCGCCTCGGTGACACAGAAAGCGGAGAGCGTGTGATCCGCAGACTTCAGGTCTAGCAGCGCAGGCAGCAGGCGGGAGGCATTTTAGCCTCGGGGAGATTCCTGTTGCCTGTCTCTTTGTTGTATCTCTAGTAGACAGAGCTTTTAAACTGCAGGCCTGGCTGCTCTTCATCCCTACAGTTTCTAAAGTGAGGATTAGAGAGTGACTGTGTGTGTCTTTGTGTGTGTGTATGTGTGTGTGTGTGTGTGTGTGTGCGCGCACGCGTGTGTGTGTATATGCCAGTGTGTGTGGGTGTGTGTGTGTGTGTGTGTGCGCGCGCACGCCTCTGTTTGTGGGTCTTTTGTGCCAGTGTGTGTATATACCAGGTTGTGCCTGTTTGTGTTTGTGTGTGTGCGCGCGTGTGTGTGCGTGTGTGAATTCTCTGGGGGGAGAGGGGTCTTCACCCCGGTGTGTGGCCCCTCTCGCACACTGGACACTGCCCCTTCACCTCCTCTCTGGGGGGAGAGGGGTCTTCACCCCGGTGTGTGGCCCCTCTCGCACACTGGACACTGCCTCTTCACCTCCTCTCTGGGGGGAGAGGGGTCTTCACCCCGGTGTGTGGCCCCTCTCGCACACTGGACACTGCCCCTTCACCTCCTCTCTGGGGGGAGAGGGGTCTTCACCCCGGTGTGTGGCCCCTCTCGCACACTGGACACTGCCTCTTCACCTCCTCTCTGGGGGGAGAGGGGTCTTCACCCCGGTGTGTGGCCCCTCTCGCACACTGGACACTGCCTCTTCACCTCCTCTCTGGGGGGAGAGGGGTCTTCACCCCGGTGTGTGGCCCCTCTCGCACACTGGACACTGCCTCTTCACCTCCTCTCTGACCCTTTCTTCTTTTGCTAGGAAATATTCGATTTTTATTGTAGTGAAATCCTCTGGATTGTGGCCCAAATCTCGCAGGCTAAACGCGCAGGTGCAACCCAGACCCGAAAGATCAATGTGTACAACAGGAACGCCTTTAACCCTTCCAGTGCAGAGGGACCGGCAATGCATCATGGGCGCCTCTGGCACTGCAAGGGTTAACCCCATTCCATCCTCATTAGGAAGTGTATTGTTTGCCTGTGCCGCCGCCTTACCACCCCCGGGTGAATTCGGCATCCAGGATTTAACTGTTTCCACTGCTAAATGACCCAGCAATGCAACTGCAACTCCCCACCAGCAACTGCAGGGTTAATGACTTTTAGGTACCTGTGCTTCCCTTCGGTGTGCACACCTGTATGTGTGCACACCTGTATGTGTGGGTCAGCCCATCATGTGCCCACCTCTGCTTGTGAATGTGTGTTGATAACCCATCTAGCATCAATTAAGCCAAACACACGCCCTGACAACCGTGTTTCCAACGTCAGAATAGGCCGCTCTTTGGCGCTGCCCCTTAAAGAGCTTTGCGGTGTTACTGCTGCGAGCTCTGTGCGCAGGTGAAAGGGTTAAGGTGTTCCTGTGAGAGAGACGTCCTGTGCGCAGGTGAAAGGGTTAAGGTGTTCCTGTGAGAGAGACGTGTCCTGTGCGCAGGTGAAAGGGTTAAGGTGTTCCTGTGGGAGAGACGTTCTGTGCGCAGGTGAAAGGGTTAAGGTGTTCCTGTGAGAGAGACGTCCTGTGCGCAGGTGAAAGGGTTAAGGTGTTCCTGTGAGAGACACGTCCTGTGCGCAGGTGAAAGGGTTAATGTGTTCCTGTGAGACACGTCCTGTGCGCAGGTGAAAGGGTTAAGGTGTTCCTGTGAGAGAGACGTCCTGTGCGCAGGTGAAAGGGTTAAGGTGTTCCTGTGAGAGACACGTCCTGTGCGCAGGTGAAAGGGTTAAGGTGTTCCTGTGAGAGAGACATCCTGTGCGCAGGTGAAAGAAAGGGTTAAGGTGTTCCTGTGCGCAGGTGAAAGGGTTAAGGTGTTCCTGTGAGAGACGTCCTGTGCGCAGGTGAAAGGGTTAAGGTGTTCCTGTGAGAGAGACATGTCCTGTGCGCAGGTGAAAGGGTTAAGGTGTTCCTGTGAGACACGTCCTGTGCGCAGGTGAAAGGGTTAAGGTGTTCCTGTGAGAGAGACGTCCTGTGCGCAGGTGAAAGGGTTAAGGTGTTCCTGTGAGAGAGACGTCCTGTGCGCAGGTGAAAGGGTTAAGGTGTTCCTGTGAGAGAGACATGGCAGGTGAAAGGGTTAAGGTGTTCCTGTGAGAGAGACACGTGTTGTGCGCAGGTGAAAGGGTTAAGGTGTTCCTGTGAGACATGTCCTGTGCGCAGGTGAAAGGGTTAAGGTGTTCCTGTGAGAGACACGTCCTGTGCGCAGGTGAAAGGGTTAAGGTGTTCCTGTGAGAGAGACGTCCTGTGCGCAGGTGAAAGGGTTAAGGTGTTCCTGTGAGAGAGACACGTCCTGTGCGCAGGTGAAAGGGTTAATGTGTTCCTGTGAGAGAGACACGTGCTGTGCGCAGGTGAAAGGGTTAAGGTGTTCCTGTGAGACACGTCCTGTGCGCAGGTGAAAGGGTTAAGGTGTTCCTGTGAGAGAGACGTGTCCTGTGTGCAGGTGAAAGGGTTAAGGTGTTCCTGTGAGAGAGACGTCCTGTGCGCAGGTGAAAGGGTTAAGGTGTTCCTGTGAGAGAGACACGTGCTGTGCGCAGGTGAAAGGGTTAAGGTGTTCCTGTGAGAGACACGTCCTGTGCGCAGGTGAAAGGGTTAAGGTGTTCCTGTGAGAGAGACACGTGCTGTGCGCAGGTGAAAGGGTTAAGGTGTTCCTGTGAGAGCGACATGTCCTGTGCGCAGGTGAAAGGGTTAAGGTGTTCCTGTGAGAGCGACATGTCCTGTGCGCAGGTGAAAGGGTTAAGGTGTTCCTGTGAGAGAGACACGTCCTGTGCGCAGGTGAAAGGGTTAAGGTGTTCCTGTGAGAGAGACGTCCTGTGCGCAGGTGAAAGGGTTAAGGTGTTCCTGTGTGTGAGACGTGTCCTGTGCGCAGGTGAAAGGGTTAATGTGTTCCTGTGAGAGACACGTCCTGTGCGCAGGTGAAAGGGTTAAGGTGTTCCTGTGAGAGAGACACGTCCTGTGCGCAGGTGAAAGGGTTAAGGTGTTCCTGTGAGAGAGACACGTCCTGTGCGCAGGTGAAAGGGTTAAGGTGTTCCTGTGAGAGAGACGTGTCCTGTGCGCAGGTGAAAGGGTTAAGGTGTTCCTGTGAGAGAGACGTCCTGTGCGCAGGTGAAAGGGTTAATGTGTTCCTGTGAGAGAGACGTGTCCTGTGCGCAGGTGAAAGGGTTAAGGTGTTCCTGTGAGAGAGACGTCCTGTGCGCAGGTGAAAGGGTTAAGGTGTTCCTGTGTGTGAGACGTGTCCTGTGCGCAGGTGAAAGGGTTAATGTGTTCCTGTGAGAGAGACGTCCTGTGCGCAGGTGAAAGGGTTAAGGTGTTCCTGTGAGAGACACGTCCTGTGCGCAGGTGAAAGGGTTAAGGTGTTCCTGTGAGAGAGACACGTGCTGTGCGCAGGTGAAAGGGTTAAGGTGTTCCTGTGAGAGAGACACGTGCTGTGCGCAGGTGAAAGGGTTAAGGTGTTCCTGTGAGAGAGACGTCCTGTGCGCAGGTGAAAGGGTTAAGGTGTTCCTGTGAGAGAGACATCCTGTGCGCAGGTGAAAGGGTTAAGGTGTTCCTGTGAGAGAGATGTCCTGTGCGCAGGTGAAAGGGTTAAGGTGTTCCTGTGAGACATGTCCTGTGCGCAGGTGAAAGGGTTAAGGTGTTCCTGTGAGAGCGACATGTCCTGTGCGCAGGTGAAAGGGTTAAGGTGTTCCTGTGAGAGAGATGTCCTGTGCGCAGGTGAAAGGGTTAAGGTGTTCCTGTGAGACATGTCCTGTGCGCAGGTGAAAGGGTTAAGGTGTTCCTGTGAGAGCGACATGTCCTGTGCGCAGGTGAAAGGGTTAAGGTGTTCCTGTGAGAGAGACACGTCCTGTGCGCAGGTGAAAGGGTTAAGGTGTTCCTGTGTGTGAGACGTGTCCTGTGCGCAGGTGAAAGGGTTAAGGTGTTCCTGTGAGAGAGACGTGTCCTGTGTGCAGGTGAAAGGGTTAAGGTGTTCCTGTGAGACACGTGCTGTGCGCAGGTGAAAGGGTTAAGGTGTTCCTGTGAGAGAGACGTGTCCTGTGCGCAGGTGAAAGGGTTAAGGTGTTCCTGTGAGAGACACGTGTCCTGTGCGCAGGTGAAAGGGTTAAGGTGTTCCTGTGAGAGAGAGACGGCCTGTGCGCAGGTGAAAGGGTTAAGGTGTTCCTGTGTGTGAGACGTGTCCTGTGCGCAGGTGAAAGGGTTAAGGTGTTCCTGTGAGAGAGACGTCCTGTGCGCAGGTGAAAGGGTTAATGTGTTCCTGTGAGAGACACGTCCTGTGCGCAGGTGAAAGGGTTAAGGTGTTCCTGTGAGAGAGACATGTCCTGTGCGCAGGTGAAAGGGTTAATGTGTTCCTGTGAGAGAGACGTGTCCTGTGCGCAGGTGAAAGGGTTAATGTGTTCCTGTGAGAGAGACGTTCTGTGCGCAGGTGAAAGGGTTAAGGTGTTCCTGTGAGAGACACGTCCTGTGCGCAGGTGAAAGGGTTAAGGTGTTCCTGTGAGAGACACGTCCTGTGCGCAGGTGAAAGGGTTAAGGTGTTCCTGTGAGAGAGACGTGTCCTGTGCGCAGGTGAAAGGGTTAAGGTGTTCCTGTGAGAGAGACGTCCTGTGCGCAGGTGAAAGGGTTAAGGTGTTCCTGTGAGAGAGACGTCCTGTGCGCAGGTGAAAGGGTTAATGTGTTCCTGTGAGAGAGACGTGTCCTGTGCGCAGGTGAAAGGGTTAAGGTGTTCCTGTGAGAGAGACGTGTCCTGTGCGCAGGTGAAAGGGTTAAGGTGTTCCTGTGAGAGAGACGTCCTGTGCGCAGGTGAAAGGGTTAAGGTGTTCCTGTGAGAGAGACACGTCCTGTGCGCAGGTGAAAGGGTTAATGTGTTCCTGTGAGAGAGACACGTCCTGTGCGCAGGTGAAAGGGTTAAGGTGTTCCTGTGTGTGAGACACGTCCTGTGCGCAGGTGAAAGGGTTAAGGTGTTCCTGTGAGAGAGACGTGTCCTGTGCGCAGGTGAAAGGGTTAAGGTGTTCCTGTGAGAGAGACACGTCCTGTGCGCAGGTGAAAGGGTTAATGTGTTCCTGTGAGAGAGACACGTCCTGTGCGCAGGTGAAAGGGTTAAGGTGTTCCTGTGAGAGAGACACGTCCTGTGCGCAGGTGAAAGGGTTAAGGTGTTCCTGTGAGAGAGACACGTCCTGTGCGCAGGTGAAAGGGTTAAGGTGTTCCTGTGAGAGAGACACGTCCTGTGCGCAGGTGAAAGGGTTAAGGTGTTCCTGTGAGAGAGACACGTCCTGTGCGCAGGTGAAAGGGTTAAGGTGTTCCTGTGTGTGACGTGTCCTGTGCGCAGGTGAAAGGGTTAATGTGTTCCTGTGAGAGAGACATGTCCTGTGCGCAGGTGAAAGGGTTAATGTGTTCCTGTGAGAGAGACATGTCCTGTGCGCAGGTGAAAGGGTTAAGGTGTTCCTGTGAGAGAGACATGTCCTGTGCGCAGGTGAAAGGGTTAATGTGTTCCTGTGAGAGAGACACGTCCTGTGCGCAGGTGAAAGGGTTAATGTGTTCCTGTGAGAGAGACACGTCCTGTGCGCAGGTGAAAGGGTTAAGGTGTTCCTGTGAGAGAGACGTCCTGTGCGCAGGTGAAAGGGTTAAGGTGTTCCTGTGAGAGAGACGTCCTGTGCGCAGGTGAAAGCGTTAAGGTGTTCCTGTGAGAGACGTCCTGTGCGCAGGTGAAAGGGTTAAGGTGTTCCTGTGAGAGAGACACGTCCTGTGCGCAGGTGAAAGGGTTAAGGTGTTCCTGTGAGAGAGACATGTCCTGTGTGCAGGTGAAAGGGTTAAGGTGTTCCTGTGAGAGAGACGTGTCCTGTGCGCAGGTGAAAGGGTTAAGGTGTTCCTGTGAGAGAGACATCCTGTGCGCAGGTGAAAGGGTTAAGGTGTTCCTGTGAGAGAGACACGTTCTGTGCGCAGGTGAAAGGGTTAATGTGTTCCTGTGAGAGAGACACGTCATGTGCGCAGGTGAAAGGGTTAATGTGTTCCTGTGAGAGAGACACGTCCTGTGCGCAGGTGAAAGGGTTAAGGTGTTCCTGTGAGAGAGACGTTCTGTGCGCAGGTGAAAGGGTGAAGGTGTTCCTGTGAGAGAGACATCCTGTGCGCAGGTGAAAGGGTTAAGGTGTTCCTGTGAGAGAGACACGTCCTGTGCGCAGGTGAAAGGGTTAATGTGTTCCTGTGAGAGAGACACGTCCTGTGCGCAGGTGAAAGGGTTAAGGTGTTCCTGTGAGAGAGACGCCCTGTGCGCAGGTGAAAGGGTTAAGGTGTTCCTGTGAGAGAGACACGTCCTGTGCGCAGGTGAAAGGGTTAAGGTGTTCCTGTGAGAGAGACGTGTCCTGTGCGCAGGTGAAAGGGTGAAGGTGTTCCTGTGAGAGAGACGTCCTGTGCGCAGGTGAAAGGGTTAAGGTGTTCCTGTGAGAGAGACATCCTGTGCGCAGGTGAAAGGGTTAAGGTGTTCCTGTGAGAGAGACATCCTGTGCGCAGGTGAAAGGGTTAAGGTGTTCCTGTGAGAGAGACGTTCTGTGCGCAGGTGAAAGGGTTAAGGTGTTCCTGTGAGAGAGACACGTCCTGTGCGCAGGTGAAAGGGTTAAGGTGTTCCTGTGCGCAGGTGAAAGGGTTAATGTGTTCCTGTGAGAGAGACATGTCCTGTGCGCAGGTGAAAGGGTTAAGGTGTTCCTGTGAGAGACACGTCCTGTGCGCAGGTGAAAGGGTTAATGTGTTCCTGTGAGAGACGTCCTGTGCGCAGGTGAAAGGGTTAAGGTGTTCCTGTGAGAGAGACGTCCTGTGCGCAGGTGAAAGGGTTAATGTGTTCCTGTGAGAGAGACGTCCTGTGCGCAGGTGAAAGGGTTACGGTGTTCCTGTGAGACATGTCCTGTGCGCAGGTGAAAGGGTTAATGTGTTCCTGTGAGAGAGACGTCCTGTGCGCAGGTGAAAGGGTTAAGGTGTTCCTGTGTGTGAGACACGTCCTGTGCGCAGGTGAAAGGGTTAATGTGTTCCTGTGAGAGAGACACGTCCTGTGCGCAGGTGAAAGGGTTAATGTGTTCCTGTGAGAGAGACGTCCTGTGCGCAGGTGAAAGGGTTAAGGTGTTCCTGTGAGAGAGACGTCCTGTGCGCAGGTGAAAGGGTTAATGTGTTCCTGTGTGTGAGACACGTCCTGTGCGCAGGTGAAAGGGTTAATGTGTTCCTGTGAGAGAGACACGTCCTGTGCGCAGGTGAAAGGGTTAAGGTGTTCCTGTGAGAGAGACGTCCTGTGCGCAGGTGAAAGGGTTAAGGTGTTCCTGTGAGAGAGACGTCCTGTGCGCAGGTGAAAGGGTTAAGGTGTTCCTGTGAGAGAGACGTGTCCTGTGCGCAGGTGAAAGGGTTAAGGTGTTCCTGTGAGACACGTCCTGTGCGCAGGTGAAAGGGTTAATGTGTTCCTGTGAGAGAGACGTCCTGTGCGCAGGTGAAAGGGTTAAGGTGTTCCTGTGAGAGACGTCCTGTGCGCAGGTGAAAGGGTTAATGTGTTCCTGTGAGAGAGACGTCCTGTGCGCAGGTGAAAGGGTTAAGGTGTTCCTGTGAGAGAGACGTCCTGTGCGCAGGTGAAAGGGTTAAGGTGTTCCTGTGAGAGAGACGTCCTGTGCGCAGGTGAAAGGGTTAAGGTGTTCCTGTGAGACACGTCCTGTGCGCAGGTGAAAGGGTTAATGTGTTCCTGTGAGAGAGAGACGTCCTGTGCGCAGGTGAAAGGGTTAAGGTGTTCCTGTGAGAGACACGTCCTGTGCGCAGGTGAAAGGGTTAAGGTGTTCCTGTGAGAGAGACGTCCTGTGCGCAGGTGAAAGGGTTAAGGTGTTCCTGTGAGAGAGACGTGTCCTGTGCGCAGGTGAAAGGGTTAATGTGTTCCTGTGAGAGACGTCCTGTGCGCAGGTGAAAGGGTTAAGGTGTTCCTGTGAGAGAGACATGTCCTGTGCGCAGGTGAAAGGGTTAAGGTGTTCCTGTGAGAGAGACGTCCTGTGCGCAGGTGAAAGGGTTAAGGTGTTCCTGTGAGAGACACGTCCTGTGCGCAGGTGAAAGGGTTAAGGTGTTCCTGTGAGAGACACGTCCTGTGCGCAGGTGAAAGGGTTAAGGTGTTCCTGTGCGCAGGTGAAAGGGTTAAGGTGTTCCTGTGCGCAGGTGAAAGGGTTAAGGTGTTCCTGTGCGCAGGTGAAAGGGTTAAGGTGTTCCTGTGCGCAGGTGAAAGGGTTAAGGTGTTCCTGTGAGAGACACGTCCTGTGCGCAGGTGAAAGGGTTAAGGTGTTCCTGTGAGACACGTCCTGTGCGCAGGTGAAAGGGTTAAGGTGTTCCTGTGAGACATGTCCTGTGCGCAGGTGAAAGGGTTAATGTGTTCCTGTGAGAGAGACGTCCTGTGCGCAGGTGAAAGGGTTAATGTGTTCCTGTGAGAGAGACGTCCTGTGCGCAGGTGAAAGGGTTAAGGTGTTCCTGTGAGAGAGACGTCCTGTGCGCAGGTGAAAGGGTTAAGGTGTTCCTGTGAGAGAGACGTCCTGTGCGCAGGTGAAAGGGTTAAGGTGTTCCTGTGAGAGAGACGTGTCCTGTGTGCAGGTGAAAGGGTTAAGGTGTTCCTGTGAGAGAGACGTCCTGTGCGCAGGTGAAAGGGTTAAGGTGTTCCTGTGAGAGAGACACGTCCTGTGCGCAGGTGAAAGGGTTAATGTGTTCCTGTGAGAGACACGTCCTGTGCGCAGGTGAAAGGGTTAAGGTGTTCCTGTGAGAGAGACGTCCTGTGCGCAGGTGAAAGGGTTAAGGTGTTCCTGTGAGAGAGACGTCCTGTGCGCAGGTGAAAGGGTTAAGGTGTTCCTGTGAGAGAGACGTGTCCTGTGCGCAGGTGAAAGGGTTAAGGTGTTCCTGTGAGAGACACGTCCTGTGCGCAGGTGAAAGGGTTAAGGTGTTCCTGTGAGAGACACGTCCTGTGCGCAGGTGAAAGGGTTAAGGTGTTCCTGTGAGAGAGACATCCTGTGCGCAGGTGAAAGGGTTAAGGTGTTCCTGTGAGAGAGACGTCCTGTGCGCAGGTGAAAAGGTTAAGGTGTTCCTGTGAGAGAGACGTCCTGTGCGCAGGTGAAAGGGTTAAGGTGTTCCTGTGAGAGAGACGTTCTGTGCGCAGGTGAAAGGGTTAAGGTGTTCCTGTGAGAGAGACACGTCCCGTGCGCAGGTGAAAGGGTTAAGGTGTTCCTGTGAGAGAGACACGTCCTGTGCGCAGGTGAAAGGGTTAATGTGTTCCTGTGAGAGACGTCCTGTGCGCAGGTGAAAGGGTTAAGGTGTTCCTGTGAGAGACACGTCCTGTGCGCAGGTGAAAGGGTTAAGGTGTTCCTGTGAGAGACATGTGTCCTGTGCGCAGGTGAAAGGGTTAAGGTGTTCCTGTGAGAGAGACGCGTCCTGTGCGCAGGTGAAAGGGTTAAGGTGTTCCTGTGAGAGAGACATGTCCTGTGCGCAGGTGAAAGGGTTAAGGTGTTCCTGTGAGAGAGACATCCTGTGCGCAGGTGAAAGGGTTAAGGTGTTCCTGTGAGAGAGACGTCCTGTGCGCAGGTGAAAGGGTTAATGTGTTCCTGTGAGAGAGAGACGTGTCCTGTGCGCAGGTGAAAGGGTTAAGGTGTTCCTGTGAGAGAGACATCCTGTGCGCAGGTGAAAGGGTTAATGTGTTCCTGTGAGAGAGAGACGTGTCCTGTGCGCAGGTGAAAGGGTTAAGGTGTTCCTGTGAGAGAGACGTCCTGTGCGCAGGTGAAAGGGTTAAGGTGTTCCTGTGAGAGAGACATCCTGTGCGCAGGTGAAAGGGTTAATGTGTTCCTGTGAGAGAGACATCCTGTGCGCAGGTGAAAGGGTTAATGTGTTCCTGTGAGAGAGACATCCTGTGCGCAGGTGAAAGGGTTAAGGTGTTCCTGTGTGTGAGACGTGTCCTGTGCGCAGGTGAAAGGGTTAATGTGTTCCTGTGAGAGAGACGTCCTGTGCGCAGGTGAAAGGGTTAAGGTGTTCCTGTGAGAGACACGTTCTGTGCGCAGGTGAAAGGGTTAAGGTGTTCCTGTGAGAGAGACACGTGCTGTGCGCAGGTGAAAGGGTTAAGGTGTTCCTGTGAGAGAGACACGTGCTGTGCGCAGGTGAAAGGGTTAAGGTGTTCCTGTGAGAGAGACGTCCTGTGCGCAGGTGAAAGGGTTAAGGTGTTCCTGTGAGAGAGACATCCTGTGCGCAGGTGAAAGGGTTAAGGTGTTCCTGTGAGAGAGATGTCCTGTGCGCAGGTGAAAGGGTTAAGGTGTTCCTGTGAGACATGTCCTGTGCGCAGGTGAAAGGGTTAAGGTGTTCCTGTGAGAGAGACACGTGCTGTGCGCAGGTGAAAGGGTTAAGGTGTTCCTGTGAGAGAGATGTCCTGTGCGCAGGTGAAAGGGTTAAGGTGTTCCTGTGAGACATGTCCTGTGCGCAGGTGAAAGGGTTAAGGTGTTCCTGTGAGAGCGACATGTCCTGTGCGCAGGTGAAAGGGTTAAGGTGTTCCTGTGAGAGAGACACGTCCTGTGCGCAGGTGAAAGGGTTAAGGTGTTCCTGTGTGTGAGACGTGTCCTGTGCGCAGGTGAAAGGGTTAAGGTGTTCCTGTGAGAGAGACGTGTCCTGTGTGCAGGTGAAAGGGTTAAGGTGTTCCTGTGAGACACGTGCTGTGCGCAGGTGAAAGGGTTAAGGTGTTCCTGTGAGAGAGACGTGTCCTGTGCGCAGGTGAAAGGGTTAAGGTGTTCCTGTGAGAGACACGTGTCCTGTGCGCAGGTGAAAGGGTTAAGGTGTTCCTGTGAGAGAGAGACGGCCTGTGCGCAGGTGAAAGGGTTAAGGTGTTCCTGTGTGTGAGACGTGTCCTGTGCGCAGGTGAAAGGGTTAAGGTGTTCCTGTGAGAGAGACGTCCTGTGCGCAGGTGAAAGGGTTAATGTGTTCCTGTGAGAGACACGTCCTGTGCGCAGGTGAAAGGGTTAAGGTGTTCCTGTGAGAGAGACATGTCCTGTGCGCAGGTGAAAGGGTTAATGTGTTCCTGTGAGAGAGACGTGTCCTGTGCGCAGGTGAAAGGGTTAATGTGTTCCTGTGAGAGAGACGTTCTGTGCGCAGGTGAAAGGGTTAAGGTGTTCCTGTGAGAGACACGTCCTGTGCGCAGGTGAAAGGGTTAAGGTGTTCCTGTGAGAGACACGTCCTGTGCGCAGGTGAAAGGGTTAAGGTGTTCCTGTGAGAGAGACGTGTCCTGTGCGCAGGTGAAAGGGTTAAGGTGTTCCTGTGAGAGAGACGTCCTGTGCGCAGGTGAAAGGGTTAAGGTGTTCCTGTGAGAGAGACGTCCTGTGCGCAGGTGAAAGGGTTAATGTGTTCCTGTGAGAGAGACGTGTCCTGTGCGCAGGTGAAAGGGTTAAGGTGTTCCTGTGAGAGAGACGTGTCCTGTGCGCAGGTGAAAGGGTTAAGGTGTTCCTGTGAGAGAGACGTCCTGTGCGCAGGTGAAAGGGTTAAGGTGTTCCTGTGAGAGAGACACGTCCTGTGCGCAGGTGAAAGGGTTAATGTGTTCCTGTGAGAGAGACACGTCCTGTGCGCAGGTGAAAGGGTTAAGGTGTTCCTGTGTGTGAGACACGTCCTGTGCGCAGGTGAAAGGGTTAAGGTGTTCCTGTGAGAGAGACGTGTCCTGTGCGCAGGTGAAAGGGTTAAGGTGTTCCTGTGAGAGAGACACGTCCTGTGCGCAGGTGAAAGGGTTAATGTGTTCCTGTGAGAGAGACACGTCCTGTGCGCAGGTGAAAGGGTTAAGGTGTTCCTGTGAGAGAGACACGTCCTGTGCGCAGGTGAAAGGGTTAAGGTGTTCCTGTGAGAGAGACACGTCCTGTGCGCAGGTGAAAGGGTTAAGGTGTTCCTGTGAGAGAGACACGTCCTGTGCGCAGGTGAAAGGGTTAAGGTGTTCCTGTGAGAGAGACACGTCCTGTGCGCAGGTGAAAGGGTTAAGGTGTTCCTGTGTGTGACGTGTCCTGTGCGCAGGTGAAAGGGTTAATGTGTTCCTGTGAGAGAGACATGTCCTGTGCGCAGGTGAAAGGGTTAATGTGTTCCTGTGAGAGAGACATGTCCTGTGCGCAGGTGAAAGGGTTAAGGTGTTCCTGTGAGAGAGACATGTCCTGTGCGCAGGTGAAAGGGTTAATGTGTTCCTGTGAGAGAGACACGTCCTGTGCGCAGGTGAAAGGGTTAATGTGTTCCTGTGAGAGAGACACGTCCTGTGCGCAGGTGAAAGGGTTAAGGTGTTCCTGTGAGAGAGACGTCCTGTGCGCAGGTGAAAGGGTTAAGGTGTTCCTGTGAGAGAGACGTCCTGTGCGCAGGTGAAAGCGTTAAGGTGTTCCTGTGAGAGACGTCCTGTGCGCAGGTGAAAGGGTTAAGGTGTTCCTGTGAGAGAGACACGTCCTGTGCGCAGGTGAAAGGGTTAAGGTGTTCCTGTGAGAGAGACATGTCCTGTGTGCAGGTGAAAGGGTTAAGGTGTTCCTGTGAGAGAGACGTGTCCTGTGCGCAGGTGAAAGGGTTAAGGTGTTCCTGTGAGAGAGACATCCTGTGCGCAGGTGAAAGGGTTAAGGTGTTCCTGTGAGAGAGACACGTTCTGTGCGCAGGTGAAAGGGTTAATGTGTTCCTGTGAGAGAGACACGTCATGTGCGCAGGTGAAAGGGTTAATGTGTTCCTGTGAGAGAGACACGTCCTGTGCGCAGGTGAAAGGGTTAAGGTGTTCCTGTGAGAGAGACGTTCTGTGCGCAGGTGAAAGGGTGAAGGTGTTCCTGTGAGAGAGACATCCTGTGCGCAGGTGAAAGGGTTAAGGTGTTCCTGTGAGAGAGACACGTCCTGTGCGCAGGTGAAAGGGTTAATGTGTTCCTGTGAGAGAGACACGTCCTGTGCGCAGGTGAAAGGGTTAAGGTGTTCCTGTGAGAGAGACGCCCTGTGCGCAGGTGAAAGGGTTAAGGTGTTCCTGTGAGAGAGACACGTCCTGTGCGCAGGTGAAAGGGTTAAGGTGTTCCTGTGAGAGAGACGTGTCCTGTGCGCAGGTGAAAGGGTGAAGGTGTTCCTGTGAGAGAGACGTCCTGTGCGCAGGTGAAAGGGTTAAGGTGTTCCTGTGAGAGAGACATCCTGTGCGCAGGTGAAAGGGTTAAGGTGTTCCTGTGAGAGAGACATCCTGTGCGCAGGTGAAAGGGTTAAGGTGTTCCTGTGAGAGAGACGTTCTGTGCGCAGGTGAAAGGGTTAAGGTGTTCCTGTGAGAGAGACACGTCCTGTGCGCAGGTGAAAGGGTTAAGGTGTTCCTGTGCGCAGGTGAAAGGGTTAATGTGTTCCTGTGAGAGAGACATGTCCTGTGCGCAGGTGAAAGGGTTAAGGTGTTCCTGTGAGAGACACGTCCTGTGCGCAGGTGAAAGGGTTAATGTGTTCCTGTGAGAGACGTCCTGTGCGCAGGTGAAAGGGTTAAGGTGTTCCTGTGAGAGAGACGTCCTGTGCGCAGGTGAAAGGGTTAATGTGTTCCTGTGAGAGAGACGTCCTGTGCGCAGGTGAAAGGGTTACGGTGTTCCTGTGAGACATGTCCTGTGCGCAGGTGAAAGGGTTAATGTGTTCCTGTGAGAGAGACGTCCTGTGCGCAGGTGAAAGGGTTAAGGTGTTCCTGTGTGTGAGACACGTCCTGTGCGCAGGTGAAAGGGTTAATGTGTTCCTGTGAGAGAGACACGTCCTGTGCGCAGGTGAAAGGGTTAATGTGTTCCTGTGAGAGAGACGTCCTGTGCGCAGGTGAAAGGGTTAAGGTGTTCCTGTGAGAGAGACGTCCTGTGCGCAGGTGAAAGGGTTAATGTGTTCCTGTGTGTGAGACACGTCCTGTGCGCAGGTGAAAGGGTTAATGTGTTCCTGTGAGAGAGACACGTCCTGTGCGCAGGTGAAAGGGTTAAGGTGTTCCTGTGAGAGAGACGTCCTGTGCGCAGGTGAAAGGGTTAAGGTGTTCCTGTGAGAGAGACGTCCTGTGCGCAGGTGAAAGGGTTAAGGTGTTCCTGTGAGAGAGACGTGTCCTGTGCGCAGGTGAAAGGGTTAAGGTGTTCCTGTGAGACACGTCCTGTGCGCAGGTGAAAGGGTTAATGTGTTCCTGTGAGAGAGACGTCCTGTGCGCAGGTGAAAGGGTTAAGGTGTTCCTGTGAGAGACGTCCTGTGCGCAGGTGAAAGGGTTAATGTGTTCCTGTGAGAGAGACGTCCTGTGCGCAGGTGAAAGGGTTAAGGTGTTCCTGTGAGAGAGACGTCCTGTGCGCAGGTGAAAGGGTTAAGGTGTTCCTGTGAGAGAGACGTCCTGTGCGCAGGTGAAAGGGTTAAGGTGTTCCTGTGAGACACGTCCTGTGCGCAGGTGAAAGGGTTAATGTGTTCCTGTGAGAGAGAGACGTCCTGTGCGCAGGTGAAAGGGTTAAGGTGTTCCTGTGAGAGACACGTCCTGTGCGCAGGTGAAAGGGTTAAGGTGTTCCTGTGAGAGAGACGTCCTGTGCGCAGGTGAAAGGGTTAAGGTGTTCCTGTGAGAGAGACGTGTCCTGTGCGCAGGTGAAAGGGTTAATGTGTTCCTGTGAGAGACGTCCTGTGCGCAGGTGAAAGGGTTAAGGTGTTCCTGTGAGAGAGACATGTCCTGTGCGCAGGTGAAAGGGTTAAGGTGTTCCTGTGAGAGAGACGTCCTGTGCGCAGGTGAAAGGGTTAAGGTGTTCCTGTGAGAGACACGTCCTGTGCGCAGGTGAAAGGGTTAAGGTGTTCCTGTGAGAGACACGTCCTGTGCGCAGGTGAAAGGGTTAAGGTGTTCCTGTGCGCAGGTGAAAGGGTTAAGGTGTTCCTGTGCGCAGGTGAAAGGGTTAAGGTGTTCCTGTGCGCAGGTGAAAGGGTTAAGGTGTTCCTGTGCGCAGGTGAAAGGGTTAAGGTGTTCCTGTGAGAGACACGTCCTGTGCGCAGGTGAAAGGGTTAAGGTGTTCCTGTGAGACACGTCCTGTGCGCAGGTGAAAGGGTTAAGGTGTTCCTGTGAGACATGTCCTGTGCGCAGGTGAAAGGGTTAATGTGTTCCTGTGAGAGAGACGTCCTGTGCGCAGGTGAAAGGGTTAATGTGTTCCTGTGAGAGAGACGTCCTGTGCGCAGGTGAAAGGGTTAAGGTGTTCCTGTGAGAGAGACGTCCTGTGCGCAGGTGAAAGGGTTAAGGTGTTCCTGTGAGAGAGACGTCCTGTGCGCAGGTGAAAGGGTTAAGGTGTTCCTGTGAGAGAGACGTTCTGTGCGCAGGTGAAAGGGTTAAGGTGTTCCTGTGAGAGAGACGTGTCCTGTGCGCAGGTGAAAGGGTTAAGGTGTTCCTGTGAGAGAGACACGTCCTGTGCGCAGGTGAAAGGGTTAATGTGTTCCTGTGAGAGACACGTCCTGTGCGCAGGTGAAAGGGTTAAGGTGTTCCTGTGAGAGAGACGTCCTGTGCGCAGGTGAAAGGGTTAAGGTGTTCCTGTGAGAGAGACGTCCTGTGCGCAGGTGAAAGGGTTAAGGTGTTCCTGTGAGAGAGACGTGTCCTGTGCGCAGGTGAAAGGGTTAAGGTGTTCCTGTGAGAGACACGTCCTGTGCGCAGGTGAAAGGGTTAAGGTGTTCCTGTGAGAGACACGTCCTGTGCGCAGGTGAAAGGGTTAAGGTGTTCCTGTGAGAGAGACATCCTGTGCGCAGGTGAAAGGGTTAAGGTGTTCCTGTGAGAGAGACGTCCTGTGCGCAGGTGAAAAGGTTAAGGTGTTCCTGTGAGAGAGACGTCCTGTGCGCAGGTGAAAGGGTTAAGGTGTTCCTGTGAGAGAGACGTTCTGTGCGCAGGTGAAAGGGTTAAGGTGTTCCTGTGAGAGAGACACGTCCCGTGCGCAGGTGAAAGGGTTAAGGTGTTCCTGTGAGAGAGACACGTCCTGTGCGCAGGTGAAAGGGTTAATGTGTTCCTGTGAGAGACGTCCTGTGCGCAGGTGAAAGGGTTAAGGTGTTCCTGTGAGAGACACGTCCTGTGCGCAGGTGAAAGGGTTAAGGTGTTCCTGTGAGAGACATGTGTCCTGTGCGCAGGTGAAAGGGTTAAGGTGTTCCTGTGAGAGAGACGCGTCCTGTGCGCAGGTGAAAGGGTTAAGGTGTTCCTGTGAGAGAGACATGTCCTGTGCGCAGGTGAAAGGGTTAAGGTGTTCCTGTGAGAGAGACACGTCCTGTGCGC
The DNA here is from genome assembly GCF_040206685.1 of Ascaphus truei. Taxonomy (NCBI): domain Eukaryota; kingdom Metazoa; phylum Chordata; class Amphibia; order Anura; family Ascaphidae; genus Ascaphus; species Ascaphus truei. The sequence goes on from NC_134501.1 coordinate 8,503,439, forward strand.
AGGTGAAAGGGTTAAGGTGTTCCTGTGAGAGAGACGTCCTGTGCGCAGGTGAAAGGGTTAATGTGTTCCTGTGAGAGAGAGACGTGTCCTGTGCGCAGGTGAAAGGGTTAAGGTGTTCCTGTGAGAGAGACATCCTGTGCGCAGGTGAAAGGGTTAATGTGTTCCTGTGAGAGAGAGACGTGTCCTGTGCGCAGGTGAAAGGGTTAAGGTGTTCCTGTGAGAGAGACGTCCTGTGCGCAGGTGAAAGGGTTAAGGTGTTCCTGTGAGAGAGACATCCTGTGCGCAGGTGAAAGGGTTAATGTGTTCCTGTGAGAGAGACATCCTGTGCGCAGGTGAAAGGGTTAATGTGTTCCTGTGAGAGAGACATCCTGTGCGCAGGTGAAAGGGTTAATGTGTTCCTGTGAGAGAGAGACGTGTCCTGTGCGCAGGTGAAAGGGTTAAGGTGTTCCTGTGAGAGACACGTCCTGTGCGCAGGTGAAAGGGTTAAGGTGTTCCTGTGAGAGAGACGTGTCCTGTGCGCAGGTGAAAGGGTTAAGGTGTTCCTTTGAGAGAGACATCCTGTGCGCAGGTGAAAGGGTTAAGGTGTTCCTGTGAGAGAGACACGTCCTGTGCGCAGGTGAAAGGGTTAAGGTGTTCCTGTGAGAGAGACACGTCCTGTGCGCAGGTGAAAGGGTTAATGTGTTCCTGTGAGAGAGACGTCCTGTGCGCAGGTGAAAGGGTTAAGGTGTTCCTGTGAGACACGTCCTGTGCGCAGGTGAAAGGGTTAAGGTGTTCCTGTGAGAGAGACGTGTCCTGTGCGCAGGTGAAAGGGTTAAGGTGTTCCTGTGAGAGAGACGTGTCCTGTGCGCAGGTGAAAGGGTTAAGGTGTTCCTGTGAGAGAGACGTGTCCTGTGCGCAGGTGAAAGGGTTAATGTGTTCCTGTGAGAGAGACGTCCTGTGCGCAGGTGAAAGGGTTAAGGTGTTCCTGTGAGAGAGACGTCCTGTGCGCAGGTGAAAGGGTTAAGGTGTTCCTGTGCGCAGGTGAAAGGGTTAAGGTGTTCCTGTGAGACACGTCCTGTGCGCAGGTGAAAGGGTTAAGGTGTTCCTGTGAGAGACGTCCTGTGCGCAGGTGAAAGGGTTAAAATGTTCCTGTGAGAGAGACATGTCCTGTGCGCAGGTGAAAGGGTTAAGGTGTTCCTGTGCGCAGGTGAAAGGGTTAAAATGTTCCTGTGAGAGAGACATGTCCTGTGCGCAGGTGAAAGGGTTAAGGTGTTCCTGTGCGCAGGTGAAAGGGTTAAGGTATTCCTGTGCGCAGGTGAAAGGGTTAAGGTGTTCCTGTGAGAGACACGTCCTGTGCGCAGGTGAAAGGGTTAAGGTGTTCCTGTGCGCAGGTGAAAGGGTTAAGGTGTTCCTGTGAGAGAGAGAGACATGTCCTTGCTTGTTGAGTTATTGGGTGGAATACAGGGTTTGTGAAGTGCACAGATCACCGCCTCGGTGCAAGAGACGTTGTGTGTTCTGCCCCATCGGGGGAACAACATGTCCTTAACAGTGTGTATCACTCAACTAGGGCCTGGTGTATACCTTAGATCGTAAGCTCCTTGACCCAGAGATAATTACTTTAAGGTTTCTCAACTCCAGCCCTCAAACAGGTTTTCCGGATACCCCTGCTTTTAGCACAAGTGGCCACTGATCTTGCCAGCTGTGCTGAAGCAGGGATATCCCTTAAAACCTGACCTGTTGGGGGTTCTTGAGGACTGGAGTTGAGAACCCCTGCTGTAAGGGAATATTTGCGATGCCAGAAGTTTGGAAATGCAGAATACAAAGTACAATCGCCAAGATACGGCCGGTCGTGAGCACGGGGCCAAACATCTGAAAATCGGGGTTTTTACGAATTGTCAAATCGCCCCATAACAGTCTGCACAGCCATGAAGAGCGACCCCATTACCCAATGGGGAAAAGGGATTCCTGCCCCCCAAGCAATTGCACTCTACCCCGTTTTAAACCCCTGGCAGAATTTGGACGCCATGCTTGCTGGAAACCTCACTAGCCTCCCCCTTCTGCGCGAGCGTAATTACAGCCGGGAACGTATCCCACAAGATATCATTTGCAATTTCAGATGGCGCCTTCTCCATTTTTGGCGAAGTGTGAACTAAGATGCAAATTGGGCCCTTCTAGCCCCAGAGTAACCAGGGGTTACAAATCTTCAAGTCTTTCTCGTTTTGACTAAACAGCAAGTCCCATTTCATTGAGTGTCAGTAATGGGGCTGAGTGACGGGTCCTGTGATCAGACTTCGGGGCGCTGAACGTATCTGTAGTTTTCGATGCAAATCCCATTGTGGTCGGATGTGGAGTAATCCCGCCTGGGAATTTCTATCGCCGATGCAGAACTGAATTTCAGGAGTTGAGTTATCATACAATGCTGTGTTTAGATGCCACAGGGGGGGGCGCGTGTAACCCATTTGTTGCGCATGGGACCCGCGCCGCGTCGCAGACCTTTCGTCGTAAACGTTTCCGACTATCTTGCGGTAAACCGATAGCTGGGAGTCGTCTGCTGAAGGAGCCGCTCCGTGAGTGAGGGCGCTAACGCCGCAAACAAGGACGCTGAGTGTGAAGCAGGAGAGCCCGGTGTCAGCTCCTTGTGACCTTGGGCAAGTCACTTTATCTCCCTGTGCCTCAGGCACCAAAATCATAGATTGTAAGCTCCACGGGGCAGGGTCTGTGTCTGCAAAAATTCTATGTACAGCGCGGCATACACTGTCAGCGCTATACAAGGGGGAAAAAACATTATGTCTTCAAATATTGATTGGGCTGTAGCACTGGTAGCATAAATCATTATTTTCATATATATATATATATACCCTTTTTTTGTTGCTCTGAATCCTTCCTCAATTCAGTTTGGCCTTCTTATTTTTCCTATTTTTATTTAATTTTTTTCTCCCTCGTTTCAGGCATGAACCATGAGCCAAAGTCACCATCCATAGGAATGCTTTCTACAGCCACCAGGACCACTGCCACGGTCAGCCCCCTCACTCCCTCCCCCCTCAATGGCTCCCTGGTACCCAATGGCAGCCCGGCAGCCAGCAGCACCTTACCTGTCCAGTCCGCGCCCTCATCCAGCTTTGCCGCTGCGCTGCGTAAACTTGCAAAGCAAGCAGAGGAGCCGAGAGGTAAGAGGAGAAACGTGGAACCTGTGTCACCATGTGCATGTCTCCCAAAACACAACCGCATGTTGGGGGGAGAAATGCCCCCCCCCCCACCCCTGAAAATGAACGTGCTGCACTTATGTGATCATACTAGCACCCACATATTACTCTGTCCAGAAAACAATGAAGACCCCTCCGGCCGCGAGGGGGTGAATGGAGAAGCCGGGTGTTTGTCTTGTACTTGTAGATCGCGAATGGTCAACTCCAGTCTTCAAGGGCCACCAACAGGTCAGGTTTTCCAGATATCCCTGCTTCGGCAGTCGAAGACCTAGCAGGGATCGGGGCCCTTCAGGACTGGCGTTACCCGCCCCTATTGTAGAGGAGGAGCGTGTAGCTTCAATCAACTGTCCCTGAATTGTAGGCAGTTTCCGGGATCCTTATCAGCCCCCCTTTGGTTTCCTGCTTGTAGCCGGGGAGAGAAAAGAAAAGACTTTAATGCAGCAAAGATCAACGGCCGTTACAAATAGGGTGTGTGGGGTGATGGGGGCAAAACAGCAAGGCTAGCATCATCTAATGCAAGAGTATACTCAACCTCTTCCTTGCTTAATGCCTTACTGTCTCCTGTGCTGGAATGTTCTATGTTTTGGGGGGGCGGGGGGAACCATGTTTAGTGTCCTGCAAAACGAATGTTGGATTGCCAGCACAATGCCTGGAGCCGTCTCCTCTCGCTCTGTGACTCTCCGCTTGTGTCAGGGGAAACGCTTCTGTCCCTGCGTGTGATCAGCTGGGGGTCTATATCGCAGAGTTGTGTGTGCGCGCATTTGCCTTCTCATAGTAAGCAAAGCAGGGTGGGGGGCCGCGTGTGTCCTCTCTTCCATGTAGTAACAAAGCAGGGAGAGGGAGTAGGGGTATGATACCTTTATTGGACCAACAAGTAGTAGATATGTTACAAGCTTTCCAACCTCTCAGGGTCCTTCATCGGGTACGGCAGAGCTGTACGGCAGAGCCGTAGCCGATGAAGAACCCTGAGAGGTTGGAAAACTTGTAACATATCAACTACTTGTTGGTCCAATAAACGGTATCATACCCCTACTCCCTCTCTCTGCTTTATTTGCCATCTCATGAGCTCCATCTGAGTTGAGGGTGAGATTGCTGTAGTAACCCAACTCCAGCAGTGATGTGCTGTTTTACCTTGCGGGGGTGGCTGTGGATCACGATGTGGGGAGGTGTGACGCCCTGCGGCTCTGCTCCCCTGGACTCTCCTACCCTTTGTTCCGCGTTGTTGCCGGCTGATCTCTCCCAGCAGTAGTGACATTGGAGGGCACACGTCTGCTCCTCCTGTTGGTTACCGGCGGTGTCTGGTTGGCTCTGGTTTTCTCCTGGTGGTTTATATAACCCGGCGTGTCCTGCTCGGAGGGAGCCCGTGTATCTGATGGTTTGCTCATTATACCCACGCTGCGTCTCCTTATTTGTGAGCGAGAGGAGGGTGCATCTGCGGTCTGCCTGCCTGGGAGAGGAGTGTGGGATTGCAGCATTGGGATGATGTGAAGGTACTCGGGGACACAACCACTTTACCACATACAGGAAAGAAGACACCAGCAACTCCAAAGTCACTTTTAACCCCTCGTGTTTTGTGTTGGTTATGGCCAGGGGTGCTCAACATCAATCCTCAAGACCCCCCCCCCCCCCCCCCAGCAGGTCAGGTGGCCAGGATATCCCTGCTTCAGCACAGGTGGCTCAATCAGTGGCTCAGTCTTTGACTGAGAGACAGGTATTTCTGTGCAGGTCATTGAAGGTTAATTAAATAGCCGTGTGATTTGCTCGGCCCCTCGCTGTTTTTCACATTGTTATTTTCATTCATCACTTGTATATTCTTTTTCTTTCTTCACCTGTTTTAATTTTGATCTGCTTTCCCCTTCTTCAATATGCCCTCTCTCTCTCTCTCTCTCTCTCTCTCTCTCTCTCTCTCTCTCTCTCTCTCTCTCTCTCTCTCTCTCTCTCTCTCTCTCTGTCTCTGTCTCTGTCTCTGTCTCTGTCTCTCTCTCTCTGTCTCTCTCTCTCTCTCCCTCTCTCGTTGTCTTTAACCCTCTATTCCCTTATCTTTAATGTCTCATATTTAGCGGCTCTGTGAGTAAAGACACGGTCTCTGTATACCATGACACGGAGTTTGAATCGGGACCAGGTGACCTTGAGCAAGTCACTGTATCTCCCTGTGCCTCAGCCACTAAAAACAAAGAGTGTAAGCTCATGTGGGCAGGGACTGTGCCAGTAACATTCCTATGTGCTGCGTATCGCGCGCTGTACTGTGATTGTGACGCGCCGAGTCCCATTGGGAGAAAAGCGCTATATGAAATAGTTTATTACCTTTCTCTTCTCTCTACCTTGCCCTGTACCCATCTTAGTCTCACCTCTCTCTTCTCTTTTTTTGCACCTGCTTTTCCCCCTCTTACTGCTTTTTCTCCGTCCTGCGGTTAACCCGCTTCCCTGCCGCGCTCTCGCTGCACCTGCTCTTCTCTCTCATTCTGCTCTCCTTTTTGATCTCCCATTCTGACTTGTTTGTTTCCCTCCGTGTTTCATTCACTTTATCTGCTTCGTTCTCTTCCATCTTCTCCTTTATCTCTCCCTCTCTCTGCTATTTATCTCTCCTCCTCTCGCTCTGTTTAAAGCTGGCTAGGGAGGGACCGATCCATCTGAATTGACAGCCTATTTTCCCAGTGAAGAAGGGGAATTTAACGGCAGCAAATTAATTTCATAATTAAGGCAGAAATTACCGGTCGTTTGCAGAGTACATTAATCTCATAAGTGCCCCATTTAGCGTGATGTGAGCAGTGCTAGGCTGGATGATGCTGTAATACACAGGAGGAAGGGTGTAGCGACATCCTTTTGTAAGTCTGCAGCTGGAAATCTCTCTGCCACACATGTAGCTCCCTTTCTAGAAGGAATAATGCAGCTCTCTCTCTTGTACCAACAGCAGCTGATAACGATGCTGCCAGCTTCTGCTTCCTACCCTCTGCCAGGCATGCCCTGGGTACATTCCCCTTCAGTACCAGAGAAGCCGGCGTTGGTTTCTCCTTTCCAGGATGGCCTGTATTTGAATTCCTTGGTTTTGCAATTTATTTCTTTATAAAATGTGTTACCAGGAAGTGATACATTGAGCGTCACCTCTCGTTTTCACGTATGTCCCGGGCGCAGAGTTTCCGGCAGACTGTTCCCGTTGTGAGGAGCACGGGGTTGATGTAAGGGAAGTCTTCTATTTGAATCCCTTTATGGCTGTGAGGTCTTACAACACACCTCCGCACAATGCTCTGCCCCCTCCTGGGCTGAACCGGGTTAAGAAATAATGCCCGATTTTAGCCTTAAGAGGTTGAAAGGAGTGGGAGGCATTTAAATGCATAAATCACGGAACGCCATATTGTCTGTCTGGGGAATCAAGGGGTGTAGGGGAGAGCAGCCGCCATGGAGCCGCCTCTGAGATGGGGGTTTCAGGGCCTCTGTGGGGGTCTCTTCTTGTCTTCTCTGCAGTATCAAAGCTTTGTAGTAATAAGACTTCGAGCTCCTGTTACTCATTTAATGTCTGTGTTTTCCTGTCTGGGGCAGTGTTAATTAGCTGGCTTGGCCTCTGTGCCTTTGCCATTTATAGCAGTAACCTCTAACTTGGAGTACAGGTCGTGTGTGTGTGTGTCTGTGTGTGTCTGTGTGTGTCTGTGTGTGTCTGTGTGTGTCTGTGTGTGTGTGTGTGTGTGTGTGTGTGTCTGTGTGTGTGTGTCTGTGTGTGTGTGTGTGTGTGATCTCTCTAATTTCCCTCGGTCCTCAAAATTCTGTCACCCCAGTTTTTCTACCATCATTTGGAAGAATCCCTCTTCTAAGTGGCATCTTTCTATTTATAGATAAAAAAGGTAAGCGGGTCATCACCGCCCCCATTCGACTATATTTCACTTAAGTGGGCACCTATACCCTCTCTTTGGCCTGCCTGGTCACAACTCTGGATCTCTTATCAATAACACTCCCTTATGGGCCTGTGCATTGTAGCAGCCAAGGGCAGCCGCTATGTAAATAAGGTTCTTTGTATCATCTCTAGTCCCCTTTCAACTCCCCGTTATCTCCGTTATCCCATCGCCTTACAGTTCATTTCCTGGCTGTCCCTCCTATCTCCACTCGTTCCTCCCACGAACCATTGCTGGGGACAAGCAGGCTTGGGAAGGCCTCCATTATCACTGCATGATGCCTGCGTTTTACTGTACCTGGTGGAATCTATAGGCACCCCACCCTATGTCCCCTGCAGTGCTTAAGATGTAACAATGTGTGCCCCCGGTGCTCATTGTCGCACGTTTACATTGCAAATGGTTATTTGCTCTGGTAATGGAGGCTAGGTGGGAGGCCGAGCTGTTAATTACGCACCTTCGCCAGGCCTGCGAGAGAACCTGGCATCGCTGAGCGAGAGGCAGGATGCAGACAACAAAGGTGACACCGCTACATTGGGACGCGTCAACTCTAATCCCAATTAATTTAATTGAGCACGTCCTCCTAGAATGCCAACAGTTAATTACAATGATCACAGCCGTGCCTGTGTAAAGCCGGGCGGCGAGGCTGCAGCTTCTCATACCGGGAGCTGCAGTGTCGTTAACTGCCTGACACCTTAGGAGACTATTGATTTCGAACGGCCAGGGACCGCTCCCCAGCTCGGAAAAGGATTACATTCCTAATTGTTCCTGGCCTTCCGTTAACAAGATACGCGTCAGCCGGCACTCTGAACCTTATCCGCGTCGCTGTGCTTTAATACCCAGAGCCTTCCTCCCAGGCTCACATCCGCAAACTAATGGGGAGGCGTTTGTGGGTTTTTTTTAGATGTAATGCTCGGATAAAGCGTTTGTGCTTTCTGCCGCGGTGTTTTGGAAATTGGCTGGAGCTCATCGCGGCTGCTCTCGCTTGGCTGCCTTTGTACGGCTTTCTCTGCTCATCCTGCACAATTGGGCTGACGCATATAAGAGGATCTGCTCGGTGCATTAACCTTTTTTTGCTGCTGGTGACAGATTCGTGGTAGATTACCATGCATAGATCCATGGGGGGGTTCAACTCCAGTGCCCCCCCACCAAACAGGTCAGGTTTTCAGGATATCCTTAGCCTCAGTCTTCGACTGAGCCTCTGATTGAGCCGCCTGTGCTGAAGCTGGGATATCCTGAAAACCTGACCTGTTGGGGTGGGCTTGATGACTGGCGTTCAGCACCCCGGATATCTCTGCTTCTCTGCTTGCCAATGACCCCGTGGGCTGTATTGTCTTGTATCTTAAGAACCTGTTATTTAGCCCCGTTTACTGCACGAACAGAACTGCCAGTCCTCAAGAGCCACCAACAGGTCAGGTTTTAAGGCTATCCCTGCTTCAGCACCAGTGGCTCAGTCATTATGACTGTGCTGAAGCAGGGATATCCTTAAAACCTGACCTTTTGGTGGCCCTTGAGGACTGAAGTTGGCCACTCGTGCTAGAATATTATTTTTGCCATGTGTTCCAGGCCCCTCTGGTAGCTAGTCACTGCTAGTTACTGCAATCTTAGCTAGTTACTGCTAGTCACTGCAATCTTAGCTAGTTACTGCTAGTCACTGCTAGTTACTGCAATCTTAGCTAGTCACTGCTAGTTACTGCAATCTTAGCTAGTTACTGCTAGTCACTGCTAGTTACTGCAATCTTAGCTAGTTACTGCTAGTCACTGCTAGTTACTGCAATCTTAGCTAGTTACTGCTAGTTACTGCTAGTCACTGCAATCTTAGCTAGTTACTGCTAGTCACTGCAATCTTAGCTAGTTACTGCTAGTTACTGCAATCTTAGCTAGTTACTGCAGGTTACTGCATTCTGCCTGGTTGACAGAACAACTTGTTTAGCCCGAGATTAACCTCCGATCACACGTTCACGAATCCTTCTCCCATTGCTGTCTGCTCATTTGTAACAATGTAGCTAGCGTTGTCGCCCGTCAGGACGCCCGTCGTATTGTACGGATAAAGACAATAGCAGTGATCTGTAAACCATACGTCTGTAATGTGCGCCCCACACTCTGCTACCCAGAAGGCAATGCGAATCCAGCCTGTGATATGAGGGCGAAACTCCGATATATTGATCTTCTATGGCTCCTATTCAGTGTAGTGTGACGCCGTCATCTCCTTCCTTGGGAAGCTTTCAGCTCCATTCATTTGAAGCCTTCCCGACCTGATGACACAGCACAGGGGGCTTTGCGTCTGCATCATTGTACAGTCAGTGACCAGTTCGGTTTGGTTTTCCTATCTGACTTGGTCACCGTTTGGACAGAGTTGATTCTGTCTGCTCCTATATGGGACCGTTACTGTATTTGTGTATTTTATGCATGTTGGGGGGGTGGGCGATTTGGCTTTTCAGGGTATACGAGTCCGACACTATGTATTGTATATTGTTGATTTACCATTTTTTAGGGTTTTGTGGTGCTCCTTTTTCGCGGTCTTCTTTTCTAACTAAGATAAGGAACCCGTGAGTCCAGCCTGGTGTGTGCCATGGGGTCCCCAACCTACTACATTCCTGCCATTGTCACCTCGTACAGTGGTTAAGCTGCAGAGCAGGATTCTGGGTAGTCATGCAAATGAGCCCACTGAGGATGTCACTTTTTAGCTTCCTATCTAGACGTGGATGTTTCTCCAGAGCTTTTACCTTGCTGTATCCTCAACACGCCACAGCTGTAAGGACATAGTATCCCGCAGCGCCCTGTGCCACCGGTGTAAGGACATAGTATCCCCCTGTACCACGGCTATAAGGACACAGTATCCCTCTGCGCCACGGCTGTAAGGACATAGTATCCCCCTGTACCACGGCTATAAGGACACAGTATCCCTCTGCGCCACGGCTGTAAGGACATAGTATCCCCCTGTACCACGGCTGTAAGGACATAGTATCCCCCTGTACCACGGCTATAAGGACATAGTATCCCCCTGCGCCACGGCTGTAAGGACATAGTATCCCCCTGTACCACGGCTGTAAGGACATAGTATCCCCCTGTGCCACGGTGTAAGGACATAGTATCCCCCTGCGCCACGGCTGTAAGGACATAGTATCCCCCTGTGCCACGGCTGTAAGGACATAGTATCCCCCTGTGCCACGGTGTAAGGACACAGTATCCCCCTGTACCACGGCTATAAGGACACAGTATCCCCCTGTACCACGGCTGTAAGGACACAGTATCCCCCTGTACCACGGCTATAAGGACACAGTATCCCCCTGTGCCACGGTTGTAAGGACATAGTATCCCCCTGTGCCACGGTGTAAGGACACAGTATCCCCCTGTACCACGGCTATAAGGACACAGTATCCCCCTGTACCATGGCTGTAAGGACACAGTATCCCCTGCGCCACGGCTGTAAGGACACAGTATCCCCCTGTGCCACGGCTGTAAGGGCACAGTATCCCCCTGTGCCACGGCTGTAAGGACATAGTATCCCCCTGTACCACGGCTGTAAGGACACCGTATCCGGCTGGTGCTGCCTGCCTCACGGTTGTCTTGTTTCTTTCAGGGTCTTCAATAAGCAGCGAGTCTTCACCAGTCTCGTCGCCCGCTACTAACCACAGCTCGCCTGCCAGCACGCCCAAGCGAGGTCCCATGGGCCCCATCATAGTGCCCCCTGGGGGCCACAGCATGCCCAACACCCCGCCTGTGGTGACCATCGCACCCACGAAAACGGTCAATGGAGTGTGGAGGAGCGAAGCCCGGCAGGTAACGTGGCTGTGTGTTTCCTGCGCGTATCACGGCAGTGGATGGGGTTACGTGATCCCATCACCATTAAAACCGCTTTATTAGTAGCAGCACTATTACCTAATTACAGTGGCATTGTAACACGCACGGGGAGACGGGGTGACCTGCCACGGGGTGACCTGCCACGGGGAGACGGGGTGACCTGCCACGGCTGGCACATGCGCCCGCAGAGCTGAATACACGCAAGCCATTGCATCAAAAATCTCCTGGTCCCGTGGGTTAGTGAAAGAGGTTACAGCTCAACCCCAGACCTCAAGACCCCTCCAACAGGTCATGTCTTAAGGATATCCCTGCTTCAGCACAGGTGGCTCAGTGTTTGATTGAGCCACCTGTGCTGAAGCAAGGCTATCCTTAAACATGACCTGTTGGAGGGGATCTGGAGGACTGGGGTTGAGACCCCTCCCCCCCACCCCCACCCCAACTGGAGTTAAAGGTTGACATGTGATGGAGTGGCCATGGCACACGGGCTCAGCGGAAGATACTTTCTTGCCTTGTTCGGGGCCCTTTAACATTGAAGTTTCCGGGACTATATCTAATAAGATTTCTTAACCCCATCTTAAATGATTAATACAGGAGGAGGAAGGGCCTCGGCGTAAGTGCAGTGGTGGAAATCCACCAAGACTCAAATTAAGCTGTGATAGTGCCGGTCAGGGTACGATGGCACGGAAACGATCACTGAGGTCAAGTCAGTCGGTTGACTGCATTTAACTTGCCACTCAGTGTCCTTCATTTATTTTAGTGCCGTGTTGGGCTGTCCCATTAATGCAGGGGTCACAAACTCTGTCCTCACGCGCCAACAAGAGGCCGGCTTTTACGGATATCCCTGCTTCAGCACAGGTGGCTCAATCAGTGGCTCAGTCTTCGACTGAGCCACTGATTGAGCCACCAGTGCTGAAGCAGGGATATCAATAAAATCTGGCCTGTGTGTGGCGCGTGAGGACGGAGTCTGTGACCCCTGCATTAATGACTGACCCCTTAGTGTCCCTTGTGGCTTTTGCAGAACACTTTCCCCCAGACACCAAGACGAGATTTGAAAGCCTCCAAGAAAAACAAAAATATGCTCATTGTGTCTTAAATTGTGTGTGCAGCACTGTGTGTGTGTGCAGCACTGTGTGTGTGTGCAGCACTGTGTGTGTGTGCAGCACTGTGTGTGTGTGTGCAGCACTGTGTGTGTGTGCAGCACTGTGTGTGTGTGCAGCACTGTGTGTGTGTGCAGCACTGTGTGTGTGTGCAGCACTGTGTGTGTGTGCAGCACTGTGTGTGTGTGCAGCACTGTGTGTGTGTGCAGCACTGTGTGTGTGTGTGCAGCACTGTGTGTGTGTGCAGCACTGTGTGTGTGTGCAGCACTGTGTGTGTGTGCAGCACTGTGTGTGTGTGTGCAGCACTGTGTGTGTGTGCAGCACTGTGTGTGTGTGCAGCACTGTGTGTGTTTAGCGTCCTGAGAGGAAAAGCATTGTGTGTGTGTGTGCAGCACTGTGTGTGTGTGCAGCACTGTGTGTGTGTGTGCAGCACTGTGCGTGTGTGTGCAGCACTGTGTGTGTGTGCAGCACTGTGTGTGTGTGTGCAGCACTGTGTGTGTGTGTGTGCAGCACTGTGTGTGTGTGTGCAGCACTGTGTGTGTGTGTGCAGCACTGTGTGTGTGTGCAGCACTGTGTGTGTGTGCAGCACTGTGTGTGTGTGCAGCACTGTGTGTGTGTGCAGCACTGTGTGTGTGTGCAGCACTGTGTGTGTTTAGCGTCCTGAGAGGAAAAGCATTGTGTGTGTGTGTGTGCAGCACTGTGTGTGTGTGCAGCACTGTGTGTGTGTGTGCAGCACTGTGTGTGTGTGCAGCACTGTGTGTGTGTGTGCAGCACTGTGTGTGTGTGTGCAGCACTGTGTGTGTGTGCAGCACTGTGTGTGTGTGCAGCACTGTGTGTGTGTGTGCAGCACTGTGTGTGTGTGCAGCACTGTGTGTGTGTGCAGCACTGTGTGTGTGTGCAGCACTGTGTGTGTTTAGCGTCCTGAGAGGAAAAGCATTGTGTGTGAGCAAGTACAGGGTGCTGGGTAAGTGCTTTCTCTGCAGGATGTGAAACTGTTTGGGTAGACACAGTGACATAGTGATCTGGGTATATAAAAAAAAGCCAGACTCTAATTAGATTGGAGTAACCGGTGGGGCACGGAGTGGGCGGAGGTGGGGCATGGAGTGGGCGGAGGTGGGGCACTGAGTGGGCGGAGGTGGGGCACGGAGTGGGCGGAGGTGGGGCACGGAGTGGGCGGAGGTGGGGCACGGAGTGGGCAGAGGTGGGGCACGGAGTGGGCAGAGGTGGGGCACGAAGTGGTTCTTACCTGCTGGAAATAACTGTTAAATATAACCAAATGTTGGTGGTGCAGATGGTCCAACGACTGTTGGATGTGAAAAGGGTTAAATCTAGGTTTTTGATGCCCCTTTTATATATATATATATATATGCAAATATAGCTGTATGCTCATCTGCATGTCTTAGGCAGGTCTGCAACCCCGCCTTTCCCCATTATCACCCAGCATACAGCACTTCCACTGCAGCAAGGGATTCTGGGAAATGACATGCAAATGAGCACACACTGTCACTTTTTGCCTCAAAAACCATTTTTAACATGGTTCCCTATAGGCTTAAGCTTGCTGCATGGTCACAGCTTTGAGCACAGCCAGGGTTAAGGTGCATACCCAGAAAACCACCCACAGACAGCTGTTTCGACCTTGATGGGTCTCATCAGTGTGGGGTTAATTTCCTGTGGAGGGTTTTTGTCACTTTTTTTACTCACCATAACTTAACTCAGTATTATGGTGTATATATATATATATTTTTTTTTTTTTTAAACAAACAGGCACTTTTTGGGGTTTGCGTTTTTGGTGTGACCGTGCTCCGATCGGCACTATCGCAGTTTCATGAACAACCCCGTCAGTCTTTTTCGTTTAATGTTTTGAAGTTGGGTTGTGAACCTGGCGGAGGCGAGCGGAGTCACGGGAGGCGGTGGGTCCTCTCTGCCGTGGGGTCTCAATGCGCGCTGAACGGGAGTTTGCACAGGCAAAGCCCCGCTCTCCCCCTCCCCCCTAATGTTTGGCCCACTAACAGGGACAGGATGGAGGTTGACGAAACATTTGGCTCCCCATTGTGAGGCCCCAAAGTGGGTGGGGGGTCCTCTTTCCAAAGAAACCTAATGTTCGCTGCCAGTCTGATCCCATCTGATTTTAGAATGACAAATCCCCCCCTCCCCCCCCCCCCCCCCCCCCCTGCATCAGGGGCTGTTACACACAGAGGTGACAGTCAGAGGCTATGTTGTCCTTTTACTTTGCCCCCCCTTCCCCCCTCTACCTCCACATTAAGGTCCCTGTGACCTCTCCCCTATGCCTGATAGTCTGGGGCAGGTCACAGTTCAGAGGAGACTGAATGCTCAGCCAGCAGGGGGTAGAGGAGGAGGGTGGGGAGGGGGCTGGGGGGATAGAAGAAGCAGGGCCCCACCACAGCCTGGAACGTGAACAGATGTTGCTGCTCATTAAGAATTCCAATCAACGGTCCCCATCTCTTTCAATTAATTATGGCTGATGTGTCTGGTGGAGGGAGGATTCCCAGGGAGACTCCCCCAGCGGCGGACTGATCCCCGCTTGTTCCAGCTTAATAAATACATTTTGACGGGGGCGTATCTGACAGCAGCAGTGAGTGGCCTTTTTGGTGCTGTAAATGTGATTTGGTGTGAGCTGCTGGGCGCTCTGGAGGGTCCCGGCTACTGGACAGAGAAGTGCCATAAACAGAATAGGGGGGGAACAAGGGGAGATTAACCATTTGAGTGACCCTGCACTGATGGCGTTGAATAATAAGACGAGGCGTCCGTACATTTTCTGCTCTGAGCCTCGGATTTTGGCTTTTAGTTTTTAAGGTCATGGGAGCCGGGTTTTAATTATGTTTAAAAATCCTTTAGTGAGTAAGGGAAATACAATACAAAACACGTAACAGAATGGAAGAGGGAGAGAGAGACAGCCAGGAGTCACTGAGTCTACACACACACACCCCCGTCTGTCTGTGTACACTCACACATTAGGACAGGCTGTGTGCTGATGTACACACTTACTAACTGACAGAGATCCAATTACATCCCATCACCTCCTGGGGAGATGCATCCTTTTTTGTTGGAGCTAATCCGTGCAAGACTGAGCAAAACCAGCTGAAAATATGCAAGCGGCCGGAGCTGAGCAGTTCCAGAGATTCGGGCAGAGAGCGTGTGCAAACAGAGTGAGCCAAAGCTCGGACGCAGCAAATGAGGGGTACAGAGAGCTGCTCGGATCACGCAGCCGCTCCTCCTGCTTTCTGCTCCTAATGTCCTGTGACATTTTGCTGCACGTTTCCGGATCAGCGAGCACGCAGGTTTCTGCTGTGAGACTGCCTCATCCCCTGGCCCATCCAACCCAGCCATTACCGGCTATTCATCCTTCCAAAGGGGCCCCCGGGGCGAACCAGGGCACATGCTCCGTCCCAGTGCCATGCTGGGCAGCTCCACGCTGGCAGAGCCAGGGAGGGAAAGGGGGAGGGAGACTTCTATTAGCAATCAAAACCTATCCTCCTTTTCCCCTCCCAGGGGGACACGGGCGCTGTGCAGTGAAACTGCTCTATTCATTTTATGCTGTTAGAATATAGTCTGCCTTATCTGTTGCAGTGATACTGTATTGCATTGCAGCAGGGAAGGTAAATGTGCAATCTCTAACTAACTGGGGGTGTCACCCACCTTATTTGCAGCTCAGAGAACCTCCCCAGTTCCCAAGACCGTACCTGGGAAGTTACCGGTGTTATGTCCTGTGTTGTTTTTAAGGGAATTTAAATCGCCGTCCAATAGGAAGCCATAGCTGTTGATGATGTAGCTTCCTATTGACCTGAGAATTGGCAGACATTTTGTTTCCCCTGGAGGGCGATTTTTAAACCTGGTAACTTCACCGGTTGGTATCTCGGGAACTTGGGGGTCCCTGGAGCGGAAGATATCTTGGTTCTGCTCCAGTTTCCATGCTGCAATAAAAAGAATATATATGTATTTAAACGGTAGGCCGTGAAATCTTTTGTGTGTAACAGAAAATGGATCCGTTTTTATATGCCCCTGGGGTAAAATAAACGCTTGCAGGATATTGGAGACCAACAGCAGGGGTGGCCAGCTCCAGTCCTCAAGGGCTGCCAACAGGACAGGTATTGGGGATATCCCTGCTTCAGCACAGGTGGCTCAGTCAAAGACTGAGCTGCTGATTGAGCCCCTGTGCTGAAGCAGGGATATCCCTAATTCCTGGTCTGTTGGTGGCCCTTGAGGACTGGAGTTGGCAACTCATGACCTGCAACATCATGTTCATGTTTTCATTATGTCAGGGTCCTTGTGCTTTTTGGAGGGGTACTTCCTTGTCCCCATGTTGCTCTGCCACAGGAACATTTCCAGTGATAAGCTCGGCTGTGTTGGGACTCCTTTTGTTGCACTGCACAGGAAATGATGTGTGTTTGCTTCTCTTCCACCCACCGCAGCCGGACACCTCCTCCCGGGCCAGTAACATCAGCAGAGAGCGGCTGATGGCAGAATCGCAGCTGCCTCCGGAGAAGGCGGGCACACCCTCTGTCCCATCGCACCTGCTGGGGAACGCTTACGCCTTTGCCATCCCCCCGAACACTGTTGTCCAAGACACACGCTTCTCGCCCTTGAAGTGAGTGTGTTGGCACACCTAGCTAAACTGCACACCACCTTTAGCCTGTAGCATGGAATATTGTGCATTGGTTGCAAGGATATGAAATGATGCTAGTAGTAACTGACCTGGGTGTACAATATAGGACTTGCGTGCATATAGTATTGTATTGTACGTCTTTATTTATATAGCGCCAAAAGTGGACTCAGCGCTTCACAAAGAATACAGTACAGGGAATTATAATTATACAATAAGTGCAGCAAAAATCAGACAATAGGAAAGGAAATCCCTACCCTGAAGAGCTTACAATCTAAGAGGTTTGTGGGGAAACTTACAGAGACAGCAGGTGAGGGAATAAGTGCTGTAGATGGCAGTGCTTGGCCACAATGGGTGGTATAAGTGACTGGGGCAGTAGCCATAAGTGCAGGGTTTTGGGATGCTTGATTTGTGGGGCAAGTTTTAAGGTTAGTCGGTGTTAAATGAGAAGGTTAACACCATTTACAGGGGAAGAGATGCCAGGGAGGCGTGGGTGAGATCAGGGGTGTATGTCTGGGTTCAGGCTTAGGGGAGATCCCCAGCAGCAGGAAGGAGTAGATAGAGGGTGTGAATAGAGGATTTGTGGGGGTGTTTTTTATTGAGGGGTAAAGAAGTTGTTGGGAGAGAGGTGTATAAATAATGGTGCAGTGGGGAGTGGGGAAGTTGGAGAGAACAGGGATGTTCACAAAGGAGCGAGGAAACCGTAAACAGAAAAAGAAATCGGGAGGGCATAGTGAGATGCAGGAGGAGAGACTGGTCAGGTATTGGAGGCTAGGAAGAGTACAAAGAATCACCGCTTTTAGAGTCTGATGCAGAGGTCCAAACGGCAAGTTCTGCGCTGCTAAATAAGAGCGCGGTGCAGCGATCTATAAAGATCGAGCATTCTCCTCTATTCAGATAGGATCATTCAAAGCGGCTTCTTGCGTTTGCTATTTTTGAGTCCGGCCTCGGATTTGTTTCCTATCGAGCCCCATAACGTTACAGCAGCGGTGCGCAAACTGTGGGGCGCGACCCCCTGCGTTACAGCATTTGATCTTTTGAATGCTTTAATTAACAGGGCAAGTAGATCGGGGGGGGGGGGGGGGGCTCCACTCCAGTCCTCAAGCCCTCCCCAACAGGTCAGGTTTCAGGACATCCCTGCTTCAGCACCGGTGAAAGTCAAAGACTGGGCCTCTGATTGAGCCACCTGTGCTGAGCAGGGACTGATTGAGCCACCTGCGTTGAAGCAGGGGTATCCTGAGAACCTGACCTGTTATGTTCCTGGACACACACACACACACCTCTTCCTGTGATTATCTGTTAGCAACCAACCTCCTGCAGTGCCTTGTGGCTTTTATTGATACCCAGATTATTATGTGAGTTTAGGAACAGAAGGCAACGTGGGGCCCTAATAAGGTATTGCAGCAAATTGGCAGGCTCAATGGGCCAGTTGGTCCTTACCGCGGTCTGTCAGTCTGATCTGGCTCCAGTCACACAGGCGCCATTATCACAATGACAGGATTAACGATTCCCCTTTGATTGCAGCCTGCAGAGGTCCATGCACCATGTGGTCCCATCTAGCACGGTGACGGAGGAATACCTGCGCAGCTTCCGACCCTATCCCACGGCCGAGGACCTCCGCATGCCCTCACTGTCCCACATCGGCATGGACCCTACAACTGGAGCAACGTATTATCACCCCAGCTACCTGACCCACCACACCTTCCAGCACCCCGCCTTCAGGTGAGTTCAAGGGGCATCCAGCCCAAGTTCTGGTTATAAACCCAAGCGTTTAGGGCAGGAGTGGCCACCTGTGCTGAAGCAGGGATATCCTTAAAACCTGACCTATTAGTGGCCCTTGAGGATTGGATTTGCCCACCCCTGGTTAAGGGGACAGACCACGTTCTAAAGACTGTTACAATGTAACTTGCAGTGTTTCAGTAAGTGCCGTGTTCTTAATGTTACTTAATAGTCTTCTCACCCGTGCATCATTGCCATAAATATTAGGCTTAATAGGATAATGGCTATCCAATAAGGCAGGTATTTCAGTCCAAATTATATAGTCATTATATTTAGGTAAGCATTTGGGGTTGGGTCGTTGGGAGCAATTAATGGTCATTATGAGTGGAAAGTAACAAACATTTGTGTTGAAACTGAAAAGTAAAATGTTTGCCACATATGATTGCCGAGGCATTATTTAGGGATGAAAAGTACGGTGACTCCGTCACGTTCTTCACTACGCATTCAGGCCTCTCTGGCGCCAGAAGACTTTCCTCTAACCACGGACCACGGCTTGGGAATACCACAGGCGTTAGTGGAGGGGTGCTGACTCCCACGTGCCACGGGGACTCCGTTAACCTGCTTGTTCTGTCTTTGCAGGATGGACGACTCCTACTGCTTATCTGCGCTGAGGTCCCCGTTCTATTCTCTCCCCAGCCCTGGATCCCTCCCGCCCTTGCACCCCTCTGCTATGCACCTACACCTGTCTGGAGTCCGATACCCCACTGAGCTGACGCATTCGTCGCTCTCCGCGCTGCAGTCAGAGCGCATCTCCAGCCTCACCGCAGAGAGGTAACTGGACATTTGATCAGCGTTAAAGAATGGAGACGTGCAGTACTTTGCTTGCACATTGTCACATTGCTGAGTGTTCTCCTAAATGACAATGGTCTTTAAGTGACCCAATGCTCTAGCTATTATGCAGCGATTCCCAACCTTATTTGCACTGTGCACCACCAGCTATCCCCTAATTAATACATCTTATTGCCTACTACTATTGCCAACAAAACGGTGTGACCGATCCCGGGCAGTACAGTGTCCCGAGCGCGTGGGGAGAACCCACACTTAATAAGGCCCCAATCTGCCCCTCTGTGTGCAGGCAGCATGGGGGGGTATAGCTGTTACTCACTGGGGGAGCTTCCAAAGTCACCGCAGCACAGGGCCTTGCTGCTGCGGATCCAAAGCATTACGGGGAGTGACTTTGGAAGCTCCTGCTGTGACGGCTATACCCCCCCCCCCCCACGCTAAAGCTCAGTTTGGGATCTTCCCAGCAGGGCTCGGCAACCTACAATACTGCATGCAAGCCGCCATTACAGGTTGTTTCTGCCGAGCCCCTTCAGCAATACCTCAGGAACCTTCTGCCGGGACGCGCTGTATTATGGATTCCCTGAATGACATTTTTGTTAAATGGCAAATTTGGCAAGAACCTGCGCTGTGGCCCAAGGTCCTGGAAACTGCTCGTTGTGTGTTTACAACAAAGAGGGGGGGGGGGGGGCGGTTGTTTTAATAATGAAACCTCAATGTGGTTCTGCTTTGTTGTTGGGTTAGAGACGGGTGAATCTGCCCCAATCAGTTTCCCGGATTTTCTCACATCCCATCCCCCCAATCAGTTTCGCGGTGTAAAATCCGCAAATGGATTTGCCCGGTTTCAGTCCGCGCGGATTAATCAAAACCCGCTCTTGGATGCAGCCCGTGGTCGAATTCCTAGAATCCATCCACGGGTGGCTGAATCCGCGGAGTGCATTGGTAATAATAATGAAAACCCCGCAAAACGCGACTCGCCCTTTTTGAGATTAATTCGCGGACCAAAGGAACCGCCGATCCGCGGCGGATCCAAATTCGCCCGTCTCTAATTGGAACATCTTTAAAACTGTTTTTTCAACTTTTTTTCTGGTTGCAGCATTCAGTTTTAAGTCTTGCATTTATTTCACATTAAAGTATCCTTATGTTTATGGCAGTAACCGTGTTACGTGGTTGGTTGCTGTCACTGTCGTGTAAACCCTGTATGTGTTGGTAAATTGGATTATAAAGCTAGATGAACTTTATGCTGGCTGGTCCCAGCTGGACGAATGAGGCTTCGTCTGAGCTCTGTATGTTTTTGTGCTTCTAGACTCCAAATGGATGAGGAGCTGAGGCAGCGGGAACGGGAGAGAGAGAGAGAGAGGGAACGGGAGAAAGAGCGAGAAGCTGAGCGGGAGAGGGAGAAAGAACGTGAGCGAGAGAGGGAGCGGGAGAAGAAAGAAATGGAGCGGGAGAAGGAACGGGAGAAGGAGCGTGAGAGGGAGAGAGAGCGGGAGCGGGAGCTGGAGAGACAAAGGGAGAGGACGCGGGAGAAGGAAGCGGCCAGCCTGGCGAAAAACATCGAGAGTCAGTTTCTGGCCGAGTCTGAGATCCACCCACTCAGGGATCACCAGGAAGATCGCGTGAAGTCCACCGAGCAGCTCACTCCAAACAGGCCAGGTAACGTGCAACCTGTTACAGCTCACAGAGTACTGGTCCAGGTGCAAACAGATAATAACATCATTTCAGGTCGTTCTTTCTAATGGACAAACTGGAGTTCCTGTAGATGCAGCTTGAACAAGAGCCCATTGTGTATTAAAGTCTGCGTGAAGGGTGCGCAAACCATGGAATTAGGGAGGCGTTAGGTTGGACTTTGACCTTGTTTTCTGTGGCTAATAAAACGTTATTTTGTTGTATATCAGAGGAATACAGACTGTGACATTGGTAACAGACTGCAACATAATCCAGGGTTATTGAACAGTGTCTGTACAAACCGGTTTCTATTAAATATTTTCCTGCAAATCAAATTGATTAAAACAGAGTTTTAGTAGAATTGTAGCTTTTCATAAATGATTCTAACATCGGTAACAGAAATTCCTGTTGTCCCAATAAGAGATGCAAAACAAACTGTAGCGTACGATGCATAGAAACGGGTAACCCGTTAACTTCCTAAGGCTGCCCACCTGACAGCAGGCTGGTTAATTATAACAGACTAGTTAAATGGTCAGTGTGGCCCTTATAGTGCCAGCGGGGCGTGCAATGCGATGTGTATAATGACTCTTTGGCTTAGATTGCATACATGTGCTTTTCCTTACAGAGAAACTGAAGGAGTCCTCTCTCCAGGCTGCTAAGCCCGCACAGCACCCCATGCTCCTGTCTCCTGCCACCCACCATTCTGTGCCCAGCCTCATTTCCAACCACGCTGCCTTCCCCCCGCCCGGCAGTGCGGCAGCAGCCGCCCTCCTGGCGCAGAGGACGCAGGAGGAGGAGAAGTGGTTGGCCAGGCAGCGCCGGCTCCGGCAGGAAAAGGAGGACCGGCAGTACCAGGTGTCTGAATTTCGACAGCAGGTGCTGGAGCAACAGTTGGACATCAGTGGACGCCCTATTATCCAACCCGAGCCTGAGACCAGGCCAGAAAACCTCAGGTGAGCAGCGGGTGGAGGATTCTGTAATAGTGGTGGTGGCCGCCTCCCAGCAGAGGTGCTGGGCAAATACAGTACAGCAATAAAACAAACCAGTGCAACTGGAACGGGCATAATGTATGGCGTGGAAGCTGGAAATAAAGCGTAGTCTAAGTCCGTATTAAAAGTGCCAACAGCCCTTAAACTGCTGCTGAAATCCAACATTACCATGCAGAGGAGGCTAATCTGGCCAACTCCAGTCCTCAAGGGCCCCCAACAGGTCAGGTTTCCAGGATATCAATGCTTCAGCACAGGTGGCCCAATTGAAGTTGGCGTTTGGCACCCCCGTTAGAGAGCGCAGCAGACCGGGGGATTACATATTTTGAATTGGTGCTGTGGGACATTTATTTTGATAGTTCCTTTGCTGCTGTGCGGCCTTCAGTGCGAACGGGTTTGGTTTCACGCGCTCTCTCCATCATCCAGCATCGCGACACTTTGACCCCAAGCAATTTCTTCAGCGCAGTAGGATGTGCAGCAGTACGGCGCAGTAGGATGTGCAGCAGTACGGCGCAGTAGGATGTGCAGCAGTACGGCGCAGTAGGATGTGCAGCAGTACGGCGCAGTAGGATGTGCAGCAGTACGGCGCAGTAGGATGTGCAGCAGTACGGCGCAGTAGGATGTGCAGCAGCACGGCGCAGTAGGATGTGCAGCAGCACGGCGCAGTAGGATGTGCAGCAGCACGGCGCAGTAGGATGTGCAGCAGCACGGCGCAGTAGGATGTGCAGCAGCACGGCGCAGTAGGATGTGCAGCAGCACGGCGCAGTAGGATGTGCAGCAGCACGGCGCAGTAGGATGTGCAGCAGTACGGCGCAGTAGGATGTGCAGCAGTAGGATGTGCAGCAGGACGGCGCAGTAGGATGTGCAGCAGGACGGCGCAGTAGGATGTGCAGCAGCACGGCGCAGTAGGATGTGCAGCAGTACGGCGCAGTAGGATGTGCAGCAGCACGGCGCAGTAGGATGTGCAGCAGCACGGCGCAGTAGGATGTGCAGCAGTACGGCGCAGTAGGATGTGCAGCAGTACGGCGCAGTCTTTTCCCTTTTGTTAGCGAGGTATACGGGAACATTGCAGTTACTAGGGTTGCCAGGGGCTTGTCCAATAATACTGGACACAAGGGTGAAAGGTGCGACTTGCGCCAGAATCGTTGGTGGGAAAGAATGTTATTTATAAATGACCTGTTACGTAATCTTAATGCTCCTCCCACAAATTACAAGATTGTTGCACCCCTCCTCATCCCCTCTCTCTCCCCTTATCCTCTCTCAACCCCCTCCCTTCATCCTCTCACACCCCCTCCCTTCATCCTCTCACACCCCCTCCCCTCATCCTCTCCCCACCTCCCTCCATCCTCTCTCACCCCCCTCCGTCATTATCACCCCCACAGGACAGCCAGAGAAAACACACACACACACACACACACACCCGTACAAATATATACACACACACACACCAGGACAAAACAGAACAAATACACACAGGATACACACACACACACAGGGCACACAGTGACACACACACCTCTCCCTGCCCCATGCTTTTCCTCCGCTCTTTGGCCCCACCCCCAGGCTCCTGCCACCTCCATCCTGAGTGGCTGCATTACACAGCAGCAGCAGCCCTGCTCTATCCCTTCTCAGGGGGAATCCCACGATTGGTTACGAAGTCCAGAGACATAATACCGCACATACATGTACAGAGAGGTAATACCAGCATACACATACATGTACAGAGAGGTAATACCGGCATACACATACATGTACAGAGAGGTAATACCGGTATACACCTACATGTACAGAGAGGTAATACCGGTATACACATACATGTACAGAGAGGTAATACCAGCATACACATACATGTACAGAGAGGTAATACCGGTATACACATACATGTACAGAGAGGTAATACCAGCATACACATACATGTACAGAGAGGTAATACCGGCATACACATACATGTACAGAGAGGTAATACCGGTATACACATACATGTACAGAGAGGTAATACCGGTATACACATACATGTACAGAGAGGTAATACCGGTATACACATACATGTACAGAGAGGTAATACCTGTATACACATACATGTACAGAGAGGTAATACCGGTATACACATACATGTACAGAGAGGTAATACCGGCATACACATACATGTACAGAGAGGTAATACCGGCATATACATACATGTACAGAGAGGTAATACCGGCATACACATACATGTACAGAGAGGTAATACCGGCATACACATACATGTACAGAGAGGTAATACCGGCATACACATACATGTACAGAGAGGTAATACCGGCATACACATACATGTACAGAGAGGTAATACCGGCATACACATACATGTACAGAGAGGTAATACCGGCATACACATACATGTACAGAGAGGTAATACCGGCATACACATACATGTACAGAGAGGTAATACCGGCATACACATACATGTACAGAGAGGTAATACCGGCATACACATACATGTACAGTGAGGTAATACCGGCATACACATACATATACAGTGAGGTAATACCGGCATACACATACATATACAGAGAGCTAATACCGACATACACATACATGTACAGAGAGGTAATACACATACATGTACAGAGAGGTAATACCGGTATACATATACATGTACAGAGAGGTAATACTGGCATACACATACATGTACAGAGAGGTGATACCGGCATACACATACATGTACAGAGAGGTAATACCGGCATACACATACATGTACAGAGAGGTAATACCGGCATACACATACATGTACAGAGAGGTAATACCGGTATACACATACACGCCCAGAGAGGTAATACCGGTATACACATACATGTACAGAGAGGTAATACCGGCATACACATACATGTACAGAGAGGTAATACCGGCATACACATACATGTACAGAGAGGTAATACCGGCATACACATACATGTACAGAGAGGTAATACCGGCATACACATACATGTACAGAGAGCTAATACCGGCATACACATACATGTACAGAGAGGTAATACACATACATGTACAGAGGTAATACCGGTATACATATACATGTACAGAGAGGTAATACTGGCATACAAATACATGTACAGAGAGGTGATACCGGCATACACATACATGTACAGAGAGGTAATACCGGCATACACATACATGTACAGAGAGGTAATACCGGCATACACATACATGTACAGAGAGGTAATACCGGTATACACATACACGCCCAGAGAGGTAATACCGGTATACACATACATGTACAGAGAGGTAGTACCGGCATACACATACATGTACAGAGAGGTAATACCGGCATACACATACATGTACAGAGAGGTAATACCGGCATACACATACATATACAAAGAGGTAATACCGGCATACACATACATGTACAGAGAGGTAATACCGGTATACACATACATGTACAGAGAGGTAATACCGGCATACACATACATGTACAGAGAGGTAATACCGGCATACACATACATGTACAGAGAGGTAATACCGGCATACACATACATGTACAGAGAGCTAATACCGGCATACACATACATGTACAGAGAGGTAATACCGGCATACACATACATGTACAGAGAGGTAATACCGATATACACATACATGTACAGAGAGGTAATACCGGTATACACATACATGTACAGAGAGGTAATACCGGTATACACATACATGTACAGAGAGGTAATACCGGTATACACATACATGTACAGAGTAACCAAATATTGGGTTGTCAGGTTCAATACCGGACACCTGGCAACCCTAGCATTTACTGAACCTATTCTACTATAAGGTTCCAGTTATACCTCTGCTCTTCAGAATCAGTTCTGATTTTTTCCTGTTCCTTTTAGGGTCATATCCAACCGTAACGAGGGAAGTGTCCGAGAGCAGCTGCAGCATTTTGGAGGCCCCCCGCCCCTCATCTCCCCCAAACCCCAGCAGCACTCGGCTCCCACCTCGCTCTGGAACCCTGTGTCACTCATGGAGAGCTCCACGGAGTCTCGCCGGAGCCAGGAGGCCCTCTCTGTTCATAACCACGCTCCTATATATGAACATAGCAGGCAGGCGCTACCTCTGGTGAAAGTGGAGCGATCCTACTGCTTTGAGAAGCAGCAGCAGCAAGAAGACGAAGAGGTGTCCAGGAGGAGGGAGCTGATGGAGAAGTACCAACCCCTCAGGGAATCCACCACCCTAGAGCATGCTGGTTACTCCCATGCCCCATTCCTAGCTGAGCTAGAGAAGTCGACACAGACCTTCCTGAACCAGCAGAGGAGCTCCCTTCAGCAGGCCGGCCAGGCACCAGAGGTCAGCCTGCTGCACAAACCCAGCACGTCCTACCGACACCCCCCACCAAGGACTCGAGACCCAATGTATGTGTATGATGAGTTCCTGCAACAGCACCGTAGGCTGGTCAGCAAACTGGACCTGGAGGAGCGAAGGAGGAAAGAGGCCAGAGAGAAAGGTAATATTTGGGAAGAGGTGGAGAGCAGTTTGTAAGATTACAGATTCCAACTGAATGTGTTACCTCATTGGGCATTTTCTGTCCTCCTTGTAAATGCAGTAATTACCAGAATTAAATACATACCATACAGTAATATCTGGAGGTAACATAACCACTAAATGCTTACTAACCAGCTTACTACTCAAAACAATTTGCAATGCAAATGCATGTAGTCATGTTGTATCTAATGAGCTACTATTAAATTAATCCCTTCCTGGTCTTGCTTCTGTAACAGTCTATCTATATGAAGCACTCATATGAGCCAATGTATAAAGTCTACCATTGTATGTACAGGGGGGGGAGGCAGGCGCACGCTATCTGCGGTTAAACTCATAGCGAAGTCTGCAATGAACATACTGGAAAGATGGATTTGGTTTCAGATTCAGGGTGATCTTATTTATAGAAGAATTTGTAGTTGCTACAAGTGATCAGCGATTTGTAATAGAGCAGTGTGGCAGCCCAGGGGGGGAGAAGAGTTTGCTAATGTACTTGTTCCTGCTCTTCCCAAGGTTACTATTATGACCTTGATGACTCGTACGACGAAAGTGACGAGGAGGATGTGAGGGCACACCTCCAACGGGTGGCAGAACAACCGCCACTCAAACTGGACACCTCCTCCGAGGTAAGAGGTGACATCTGACCTGATGTGTTGGGCAGGCCCAGCAAGAGCAGGGCAGGAACAAATGTGGGGCTGATTTTACGCTGGTCTTAAATGTCAGAAGCCATGTGTCCAGAACAATCTCAAACATCTTGCATTAACCGTGTCTATTAAAATAACTTACTCCTCAAGTGCAAGTTGTATTTCCTTCTTGGTCTCTAAAATGTTATTGTTTTTTTCCGTTGCTATCATATAATGTCAACTGTATTAGGAAGCTTTGTTTGGTGCCCATTGTGCCACCGGTCCCGACCTTCTTCAGGTCTCCAGATTGCAAGCTCCTGTTTGATTTGATCATTAATTATTATTATTTTTTCTAAATCCTTCCCTAACAGAAGGTGGAATTCCTTCAGCTCTTTGGCATCACCACTCAGCAAGAGAAAGAGCGTCTGCTGTTGCAGAAACGGAGGAAGAGGAGGAGGATGCTGAGGGAGAGGAGCCCTTCCCCTCCCACTGTGCAGAACAAGAGGCAGACTCCGTCCCCGCACCGCCCTCTCTCCACGCGGTACAGCCCCGACGAGCTGAACAGCAGCCCCAACCTGGAGGAGAAGAAAAAGTTCCTAACGTTCTTTGACCTTACGCACATCAGTGCAGAGAGGAGGAGAGGTGAGTAACAGCAGATAATAATTCCTACAAGGCCCACCTAGCCTGCCCATTCTTCTATCTGCTGTAAAACCCCAGATCTTCTTTGATCCTTCACTTTCCTTCATGTTTAGGATACCCTCATGTCTACCCCAGGCATTTTTTATCTCCTTATTGTATTTGCCTCCACCCACTCAAGCTATTCCACGGGCGTCCACCAGCCTTTGCGTGAAGAAGTACTTGCTCCCGTTTCCCCTGAGCCTGCTACCCTCCAGCTTCAGAGGACGGTCTCTTGTACCTTCTCGGAAATATGCTTTCCTCCTGGACCTTGTGGAAACGCTTGATTCTCCCTTCTTTCCTGCAAGCTGTACATGTTGGGTCCGTTTGGTCTTTCCGGCATCCCATTGGCCTCCTCCATTACTCTTACATTGCTTGCCTACTTGGAAGTCATCTGAAATAATGACTCAAAAGTCCCTTTCCTCCGTGGTGGTTGACCATTTATTAATCCTGTATTTAGCCTTTAGATTTTTGTAATTTAGCACTTTTTTTGGCATTAAATTCTAGTTGCCACACTCTTGATCATTACTCCAACCTATTAAAATCATTCATTATTTTGTTTACTCCCCCTGGAGTATCAAACCGTTGCAGATCTGTGTCATCTGCAAAAATGCATACATTCCCTTCCAGACCATGAGATGCTGTCGAGTAATGCACAATACAAGGCTACAAAGCATTGTAATCCATTAAAGTGAGGAGCTGGCACAGATCCAGGGAGCTTTTAAAGGGAGAAGACTTATTGGTGGTAGATAGATGAGGACTGACACTATAATACCAAAAAATCTATGTTACATCTTTATTTTGGCAGATAAGGAGAAATTGGTTGAAATGCTCCAAGCAATTAAACAGAAGAACGCTTTGTCTGAGTCGGGCAGGAATCCTCCATTGGCTCCATGCCGGACTTCCCCTTCTCCCCCCACAGGTAAGGCATGTGGATGTGCCACACTCAGGACAGCAATTTCCATGCGCCGCCCAAGGTGATGGATTCTGTGTTATTTGATGCAAATCAGCAGTCGGTCCCTTTTTCGTAACCTGCCATTGACAATTGACACCTGTCGGCCCTTCCCGAGAGTATTGAACCTCCTTAGTCATGCAGGATTTTCAGCTTGCTTTCACCAACAATATTTAATTTCCAGTCATATGGTGTTATTTTTACTGTTAAGAGGCACTGTTATCCTCCTAGTAACTGGTATTTGTAATATTTACGTGACTAACCTGTTGCCTGGATATTTGAACGCTAGGTTTTCTGACCGTTTAATCTATATAACCCACATTTTATTATGGAATGGCATTTAAAAAAAAGATAATAAAGTCCTTGTTTTCTGCCTGTCATTCCCTATGGAGCTAGTTTCCAAATCCTGCATTACAATAGAGCAGGACAGAGCCTGTTCCTGGTAATGAAAATGTATTTTGTATGGGAGAACTGTATATATGTCAAAAGATGCTTTTCCGTCATCATATTTGGATTGTTTATTTGTGGACTGGTGACGAATCTTAAGACTGGTCCATGATGTTCTTTCCGTTTTCAGAAGATCAGGTAGTATCACAGCATCCTGCTGCATCTGATACACCACCCTCTCTCCCCTCCACGTCATGCACTTCGTCTGCTTCTCTACCGGAAGCTCTAAGACCTTCAGACTCCAGTCGCTCAGAGCAACCCAAGCCATTGGATTCCAAAAAGGCCCACCTTCTGCCTCTTCCGGTACCAATTCCAGCTGCCAATGCACCAGCCCCGGAAAAGGCAAGGCAGAGTGTGGCTCAGACTGGGAAAAAGAGCCTGAGTATCTTGAACTTTGTGCGGGGACCTGTGCCCAAAGAGAACCCTGTTCCATCACCCCACAGTGTGAACGGGAGGAGCAAGTCCTGGGAGCCATTCATAGCCGAGGAGTTTGCCCATCAGTTCCATGAATCTGTATTGCAGTCCACTCAGAAAGCCCTGCAAAAGCACAAAGGTAAGAGAGCGCAGGGTGCTCACTGTATAATAAGTGCTCGCAAGTGAGCGTGAGATCAGACCTGCCTATAATTCCAAAGGAATCCCCTTTTTTTTTTTTTTAAATAAAGATTTGTAAGGGGTGGCCACTCCTCTATATATAGCAAGGGTGACCAACTCCAGTCTTCGACTGCGCCACCTGTGCTGAAGCAGGGATATCCTGAAAACCTAATCTGTTGGTGGCCATTGAGGACTGGAGTTGGGCACCCCTGATCCACAGTTTTTTTAAAGCACCATGGAATCAAATGATGATTAATTATTCTCCCAAGTTTAACCTATTGAGGCCCACATGGGCAAGCAATGCATTGCAGCCCACCTATGTGTTACTGGCCTCTTTGGCTCTTACGGGGTCGATGTACTAACAGTCTTCCTAGCAGTAAAGAAGGTTGAAGAATGGATGATTTGGAAATACTTCTTGGTATATTCCTGCCTATGTTGCACTGTATGCTTTTCTGCTAACCGCCTGCACCCCTCCTCGTGCCTTTTGGGCTGTCATCCACCAGTTCACATCATAGGCCTTTCGAACGGTGTTCAGCCCAATGAAGACGGGTGCAGGGAGCTTGACACCACCTTCTTGTGCTTGGTTTTGTAGGAGTTTCAGCCATGCACAGCGCGGAGCAGAACCACAAACCAGACGCCTCCGTTCACTACAACATTCCTGAGCTGCACCACTCCAGCAGGACAGCGGCTCCGCATCAGAACGGGCAGCAGGGACCTGGGCAGATGGGCGCAGTCCGTGGGCCGCGGGTGCAAGACAGCTCCTCTGGGGAGGAGATGACGGACGAAGAGGAGGAGGAAGAGGATGAGCTGCCTAGGCCCAAGTGGCAGGGGATCGAAGCAATATTCGAAGCTTACCAGGAACACATAGAAGGTAAGTAATGGTTGTGCAGAGCATACACGAGGGCACAATTCTCACGAACAGTGCATCTTTCCAATACGTGAAAATGTTATGGAGACTTATTCATCTTGTGGGTGTATTTTGTGTTCATTAGTTGTGCAGAGGAGAAAAAAAAAAAAAGCAGAATTATTCTTCTATATTTATTCAAAATGTTATTTACAAGAAATGCAGACATTTTTTTTATTTTTTTTTCTCAACATCCTTCATTACTCTGTGGTAACCCAACACCTGAAGTGAGACTGGGTTAATTCACCCTGGGTTTGCTCTCTCTCTCTGCAGAACAAAACTTGGAGCGCCAGGTTCTGGAGACTCAGTGCAAGCGACTGGAAGCTCAGCACTACAGCCTGAGTCTGACCGCAGAACAGCTGTCCCACCACATGGCGGTAAGTGAGGGCGCGGTATGCTAACCCCGTGTCTGGCGCTGTACCGGCACCTGCGGCAGTAAACTGCTTCAACACAATGTTGACAGCAATGAAATCAGCCCTGCATGTATGGCGAGCTGTTTCTGATTTGAAAGGGTGAACATTGAAACATTTCCTGAGAACCTGCAGCGTTTGATCTCTCTGTAATAGCGTTGAGACTTCATCCAGTGGCTGCTGGAAGTCTGTAAAATGACATATGCACACAAACTATTTTCAAAGTCACCGCCATCGTGGGTTGATGGTAAAAACCTACTTGGCCTATTCCATGGAAGTAACTTCATTGTAAAGAAAAATACTCAGCGGTTCTTCCCTTTTATCTCTTAAATCCCCTATATCCAAACTACACTGCAATAATGTTTAGGTAAAGCTAAATGTATGCAATAGCAATTTAATAATAAATGTATGTTTGTCACTATTTTGAATCCTCGGTAAACGTATGAATCATATTCATGCGAAGGTTATAACGATTAACAACAAAAAAAGTTTCTAACGAGTCCCTAAAGCGTTTTACGCTTGGAAATGAATTGCAAGATCACATATCTCGCCACGTCTGCCCTTTTCCCTTCGCTGGTCTAAAACGTTAGCCAGGTTTGATTCCTGGCGGTTTCTGTACTTGGAATACCTAACATTTTTTTATTTTACTGTATTGGTCTGCGCAGTGTGTGCCAGCGCAGGGGGGCTCAACTCCCCTCCTCAAGCCCCCTGTGTCCCAACAGGTCAGGTTTTCAGAATATCCCAGCTGCAGCACAGGTGGCTCAATCAGAGGCTCATTCTAAGACTGATTGAGCCACCTGTGCTGAAGCAGGGATGTCCTGACCTGTTGGGGGTGGGGGCTTGAGGACTGGAGTTGAGCCCCCCTGCGCTAGGGGCTCTTTCATGAATCTACTACCCTTTTTAGTGAGGAAGTATTGTACCTGCATTTTTTTTTAGCAACTACACCTACCTAAACACCGTCCTTCCCTCTTTCCCTGGACAGGATCTGATGAACCAGAAGCAGAAGGTGGCCTCTGAGAGGGAACGACTACAAGCTGAACTAGAACACTTTAGAAAGTGCCTTGTTTTGCCTACCACGCCGTGGTCTAGGGGATACTTCAAAGGTCACCCCAGGTGACACCCCCTCTTGCACTAGGCTTGGACGTACAGTATAGAAATATTATCTATTTTATTATCTTGAATATTTAATATTTTTCACTGGGAGGATTGAAGAAATGATCACCTCTCTCCCCACCCCCCATTTCTCTTTCACTTCTGTACCACCCTGTGGGGGGGATGGGGTGGGGGAGAAAGACAAAAATAATAATTGAATGTGCCATGCATGACTCAAAGGATTATGGGAGTTCGGCAAATAGAAACAGACCTCAGTTCAGACAAAGCTGTGGGCATTTTCGTCTTGATTTCACTGTTCGCGCCTGCTTACAGGCTCCTCATACCAGGAATCCCTGCTGACAGAGACACAGGGCTGCATCTGACACTACAAGCAAACCTGTCTCCGCTCTGGATTATACAAATGCGTGTGTTCTATCACTGTTCATTGCCATTGTGTTACAACTAACACATCACAAAGCTACCACATGGTGGATTTATTTCTCGCTTATTCCCTTTTCCACCCTATTTAAAAAAATAAATAAAAAAAACAACAAAAAAACACACCCTCCAAGCCACCAAAAAAAAATAAGTCTCCTCATTTTGCCAGAATCCTGAACTTTTTTATTGTGTATTTTCTTTTAATCCAAAAATGAAATGGATGGAATTTGAAGTGAAGGACTTTTATCTCCATGATGACAGAGAAATCAAATGCGTCTGCAGTTTTCAATGGGAATGCACTTAACCCCCGGATCTCCAATTGGTTGAAGGTACCTTTTTAATGAGCCTGTGCGATGGGCGAGGTTCTATTACTGCGACACAAGAGATGGCTGCTACACCCACGTACAACTCTGAGCATTAGACATCCCTCAACACACAAATAAAGAAGACCCTTGGAAGAGACATAATGACCAGGTGCTTTGGCCTCATACTGTACATATTAAAATAAGTTTTTGTATGTTTTTATTACTTTAATTATTGTTATAAAGAGAACCGCCTGCCATTTTCAATGTTTCTGCTTTTTTGTTTTGTTTTTTTCAGCGAGAGAAAACGCGCTGCCCCCCTTTTTAAAGTCGCTCCTTCGTGTTTGTATTCTGCTGCTGGCCAGGAATTTATCCTATTGAAAGTGTTTGTGAGAGAATTAAAAAATCGAAACAAAATGAAAAACCAGAACAAGCTTTTCACCTTTTGCCTGTCCATGATTTTAGGCGGGGATTGGAAGGGGAAACATTTATCGTCTCACTAGAACATCTTCTACCTTCCTCCTCTCGGTCCAACCTTATGGTCTCGGAAGGTGGAGATAGAAGCGTTCCAGTGACTTTGTCAAGACACATTTGCGACATTTGAAAGCCCACTGGAGCACCTCTATCTCTTGATCTTCCATGATAGCGCTGGTTCCGCATTCAGCGGGACTTCTTTTGCTGTGCACCCGTGGCATTTGTTCTATGGTACTGTGAATGCAACGTTCCTTGGCCCAACCTTATGGTCTTACACATGCTACCTGCTCTTTTGCTGGAGGTTTGTTGGCCCCTCGGTGTGTAGGAGTCATCACAAAGTGCACTGGTCCTGTATAAAGCTGGGGTGCTGCTGTGACATTCGGGGTACATTTTATAAGCCTCCCCACTACCCGTCATGGACTAAGCCATTGTGATACTCTTCGTTAACAGCGGCCTGTGTTTTCACTGGCTTTGAACTTCGTTATAACCTTCAGTCCTTATTAATGGTCCCACCTCCAAAAATGAATACATATACAATACTAAAGGAGAGAAATGAAGGTACGTTATATGTGGAGTTCCAGATTTCCCAAAGTAAGCCTTTACATACAAACACACACATTAGCAAGCGCATGTAGGAGGAAAGACAGAACAAGCTATGCCACTTTCTTTTGGGGGGTGGGGGGCAGAGAGGGGTGTATCCCCTTTCCCCTCAGTACGCTGTCAAACGACAGATGTAGCAGAAGTTATTGCACTTGCTGGTGCGTTAGTCCTGTACCTTTTTTTGGGGGGTGGGTTTCCCCGTTTCCCCGCACGCACCTAATTCAAAGACAAGGTGTGTGTGTGTGTGTCCGTCCGTGTCCATGTCCCACAGTGGGAGCAATAATGTCTGCTACATCTGTACAAGGAAATTAAAACAAACCAAAGAAATCCTGACTCTGGAAATTGAATGTTTTCCTACAGCCCATTTTGTTTTTGCTACTTATGCGAAAATGTTATGGCCACGCCCCTTACTGCACCGTACATTATAATTTCCCACGCTGATGACATGCGGCTTCATGGAGGCCTCCACAGTTATGCTTATTTATTAGGAGGCCGTTCCAGTTGTGGTTATTTAACTTTAGCCAGCAATACAGGACAGTGTGTAAAGAATGTTTGGCAGAGCGCTATTTTGAGGTCTCTAAATGTGTATATGGTGCGCTTTTAAGAACACCTGCATGTGTTCATCTGGCATACATAACGTGAGCATGTGTCTCAAGATCCTGAAAGCTTGCACTTCGATCCCTTGTAATACATTCACCTTCTCCAACAGTAAGTGGGTTAAAGCAGGGCAGTCGGAGTCTGAATAAGGGATGTGTTTGCCAAATCAAGTCCTAAGCTGCCATATGCTTTATGGATGCATCGACTTTGTTTTCTTTTGTTGCCGTGGTGAAAGGACGGGAGTCGTGCCTTCCCAAACACACGGGTTTAGTGTTACCATACAGCAGGCAGGGGTGGCCAACTCCAGGTCTCAAGGGCCACCAACAGGTCCGGTTTTCAGGATATCCCTGCGTCAGCACAGGTGCCCAAGTCCTGATTGAGCCACCTGTGCTGAAGCAGGGGTTCTTTTATTTATAAAAATGTTTTACCAGGAAGTAATACATTGAGAGTTACCTCTCGCTTTGAAGTATGTCCCGGGCATAGAGTTATGATGACAAATATCCTGACCTGTTCGTGGCCATTGAGGACCGAAGTTGGTCACCCGGCCCATATAGTCTCTAAGATGGTACTGGAAGGAGCAGTGCTTGGTTAAGTGTGACATTAACAGGACCTACTGTTGTAATTCTGAGGATTTTGATCTACCTCCAGTCACCCACATGACGTCCTGCTTAGATTAGACTTAAGGTAGCCGCAATCTACACACGGGACATATTTGCTTTTGTATGGAGCCAGCAGGACGTTGCTTTACCCGTTTATCTTCCGAGTGGGTTGTTAGAGGACATTGAAACCTTCCCCCTCCCCCTACCCTTGCTCTAACCAGAAACAGATTTGGCTGATTATACTAGGGCAGTCTCACGTTACTGTTATATATTGCAGCATATAGATATTCAGTAGGGAGTCCAGAACACTCAAAGACCATTTTTTGATCTGTACAGTGGTGCAAACATAGGATGGGATTTGGGGAAGGTGGTACAGTATGAGTGTTTATTAAAGAGCATCTGCGTAACTATATTTTGTACACTCCCTACACTCCAGTGTCGATGTAACCTGCAAATATTTTGGATGGTGGGGCTTTATGGCTAATGTTACCTAGCCTGCATCAGCTAGTTGCTTTCTAGTTGATTTAACCCTGAGAGGATTGTGAAAAGTCATCAACATTCAAAAGCACAATGGATGACAGGTCTCAAATATTGTATTGATTTCTCAAGCAGAAAGAGAACCAATGACTGTAAATTGCTCTACAGGGCTACAAAAAAAAAAGTTCACTCAGGCACCACGTGTGGCTTCGGTCAGGAAAACAAGAGCACAAATAACATTGGTGGCAGAGCCTCTGCTTCACGTCCTGAAATTGCTCCCCACAATGCATTGCAAGACGAGACGTGGGGCACGACTTCAGGAATCAGATGGGTGGTTGGCAGCCCTGACACCCATCTGGTTTTTCTGCAACTATATTTTCTAGCACGTGTTTTTCCCACTCGTGGTAAGTGGATTTGTTTGAGCCCTGCTTCTCACGGGAAGCTCACACAGTGGAAAAGCCCTGGCTAGCAAGTTGCAGGAAGCTACAGATTACTGAGGCACCAGGCTCAAGCAGCACAGAACGATCTGAGTTGTATGCACTGGGAGCCTCGGGGCTTGGACAGAAAGCCCATGCAGGTAGAACATATCTTCAAGAGTGGGATTGTGGTGATGACAGGTGAGGTGGTATGTGGAAATAAAGTCAAACTTTACCTATCCACTACTTTATTACAGAGCAAAGCTGCCATTAGTTCCAATCGTTCTCCCTGACAAAACCATGCTAATTTACCTCCACCGCGGTGTTGGAAGGAGTAATATTTCGGAATTGATTGGGTTTTATTTTTATGAAAATGACGGGGTATACACCTCCGTCCTTTATATTACGCCCGGTATGAAAGCTCGCCGTTCTATTGACTGCATTGCAGTAACAAGCATGAAAGGCAACAAAACAAACTCCCTTTCCTTGCTGTATTGAGCGAGTTTGTGTCACCGCGACACGCACAGTGTTTCTGTATCACCACTGCGCCATTAACTGAAGATGTAGTCCTGTGTCTGTCAACCATATCCTAAGGGGAACGCAGCCACACCGGCTCTCATGAATAACCCATGAAGCAGCAAACACACACATGCACTTAATTTGCTTATGAATGGGTTGTTGGTTATCTACAACATTCAGTGTGGGGTTCCCAGGTGACGCGGAGGATGGGGTGTTGTTGTTCCTCGGCTGTCCCTACATACTGTAAGAAAATGCATCAAGCACCGAGGGAAGCTGCTACTGTTGAAGGGGTCTACGTTGCATTACACAAAGGACCATATATACAAATGGACATAGTCACAAGATCATTGCTAGAAAAGGTCATTTACAGTTATTACATGAGGATGGATAATGTTTCCCTAAAATGCATTGCAGGCCGGACTGGGATCTGTTTAGTATCAGTGATGCTTTGGAGGAGTGGGACATTTTTGTCATACAGTCTACAATTGTACATGCAACACTCCCTGCCCGGCTTCCTATGGAAGTTACATCGGGGTGGTGTGTATATGGCTACTCTACATGGGTTACCGTGACTCAGGGTGCTGGAATTCAGGTGGCTGGGCGATGAGGTAGCAGGATGTATAATAATGGGCACAAGGAACTTTTATAGCAAAACTATAGCTGTGGAACCTCTTTCCTCAGAATTTCAGTAATTTAGGCCCATTGGGGAACCTAGCGGGTCCTGTATACGTAACCAACACCTTTAGCCGTTATGGTTACTGCCACTTCAGCCTGAGAGGAATGTATTTGCGGATCCACGGTTAGAGCTGATCCACCGGCATCGGGACTCCTCGTTACTGAGGCCCCTCTAACACATGATGTTTCTTACTTAGCACTTATCCTGGACTCCTCGTTACTGAGGCCCCTCTAACGCATGATGTTTCTTACTTAGCACTTATCCTGGACTCCCTTAGCCTTCTCTAGGGATCCTAACTGCCAAGGTTATTGTCCCTGTCTAGAACATAAAGTAGGGGGGGCTGGTCTATTACATTAGGAACATGGGTATCTACTCTCCCCCCTAGGCTCCTCTCCTCCTGGAACCTCACCTTCCAGAACCGTCTCTCCTCCTTAAAAACCCCTGTGTAACGTCCGAATCCCCATAGCAACCCAGGATGGGCCTAGCTTACACTA
Source organism: Ascaphus truei (assembly GCF_040206685.1). Lineage (NCBI taxonomy): Eukaryota > Metazoa > Chordata > Amphibia > Anura > Ascaphidae > Ascaphus > Ascaphus truei. The sequence goes on from NC_134501.1 coordinate 8,541,026, forward strand.
ACACTGCTAGTAACCCTTTAGTAGGGGGTCTTACATATAGGACAAGGTATACATTACAACAGGGAAGAAACTTTAAAGGAGAACACCTTTAGCAGAGGAGCCCGCAACTCATTGCTTTGGAATGAGCTTCTGGCCACTTTGGCAGCAAAGGGGTTAAAACTGACCACATTGAGAGACATAACCCTCAGTCCAACACAGGACACAAACCATTTGGTATACTAAGTACCAGGCTGTAACTGCAGGAGCTCGAGTAAAGCAGCAAAAAGTTATTAATGTATCAGTGCCTTGAAGACAGAGGTGTTTCTCAGATGCTACAAACAGCCTCTCTAAGTCCTATGGGATGCTAGTGTCTGAGACACATCTGGCCAGTCCAGCCATGAAAGCTGTTAATGTACTAAGTTATTTAACAAGATATTTTCGACATAAAGTGAAAGCACCTCCATTTTCTGCCACCTTCACAAAGTATTTACTTAGAGACGTTGATAACTTTTCAAAATTAGACCTAAATAAAATGTGGTTCTTTTTGGCAATACTTGAATAAATGTATGGGCTCGCAAACCTTTAAGTAATACAGAACTATATATATTATGTTACCTTCAGCACTACTTTTATCTTTAAACATATACCCATTGGTATTTACTCAGTCACTCCCTGACATTCAGGCAAGGACATCGTTCTTTGTAAATTCTAACACCCAGGCTTCTAGCTCTTACTGGCGGTCAAGGATATTGACGGCTTACAATACGAGTCCTGCACTGAACTTGCACCCCATCCAAATCCACTTAAGATACCTAGTCATGTGTTGCAGGTGCCGCTGTCAGTGAAGGGGTTAGCTTGCACTGATAAGACATTGGTTTATCCATGTATATATGTATGAATAAAGATCATACCCTCAATGCCTCATTTCCTGTCTTTCAATGATCCTTAGACTTCGGACTCCATATTTTATAACAGGAGCGGCCAACTCCAGTCCTCAAAGGCCGCCAACAGATCAGATTTTAAAGATATCCCTGTTTCAGCACAGGTGGCTCAATCGGGCGCAGTCATTGACTGAGTTACCTGTGCTGAAGCAGGGATATCCTTTAAACTCGACCTGTTGGCGGCCCTTGAAGACTACAGTTGGCCCACACCTGTTCGGTAGTGTGGCCACTCACCACAATTGCCTTAACCAAAGAGCTAGAAGGGAATTAAAACATGTTCCTACATGACATGGCATGGAAAATATAGAGCACGCCAGTATTCCTGTGCCTGCTGGTGTGCAAACATTGGCTTAGTTTATCTGTGATAAACCCAAGGCGTATATATTGCCATGTGTTTCCAAAACACCTTTTTAGTTTAAATGGAAACTGCAAACTGTTGATACCCTTTTGTAAGCTTCCATTTTCTCATGTACTTAAATTACTGTACATTAATTGGTGTCAAAAGCAAACACGAGCTCTGTAAAGATATTTAAACAGTGCACGGGAAAGGATCCACAATATTTCTACATTAGGTGGTAAATCGCCTTCCCTTTGCGCAGCTGAAAGTTACTGGTGGGCATGACCTAAATGTCCTTCCCAGGGTGTGCTGCTAACACCAATGTCTCCTCTTGCACAGCTTTCCTGCTGCAGTGCCATGAATTACATGATAACAGGAAGGGAATTCATTTCCTTCCGTCTATGCGGCTTGCAATTTCCCTGCAGGCTTCTTCACTGCTGAAGTGGCCTATAACATTGTTTTAAGGCAGCGGTGACCAACTCCTGTCCTCGGGGGCCACCAGCCAGGTTTTAAGGATATCCCTGCTTCAGCACCAGTGGTGCAGTCAGAATAACTGAGCCACCTGTGCTGAAGCAGGGACATCCTTAAAACCTGACCGGTTGGTGGCCCTTGAAGACTTGAGTTGGCCACTCCTGTTTTTAGGCTTCATTTTTACATGCAGTGAGTAGAAGTCGTGTGTCTCAACTGGGCTGGATTGGGAGTCAGGTAAAGGGAAGTTACACTGATATTTCTCACAAGTCCCTGGAGGAAAAACAGGAAGGGAGCAGCTACCTAAAGGGCCCCAAACGGTGCGCGTGTACAAGATGGCTCAATAAAACTTCTTTGAAATCATCGAAGTTTGCCAACTGTTCCCACGTTCATCGAACAAAGCATATGTGGGGAAAATAGGTAGTATGATGCCTTTCAGTGGGCCAAGAATAGTTTGCAAAGTACAAGCTTTCAAACCCCCACAGGGTCCTTCGAAAACATAAGTATATTTTCTGGTTTTCTCTCCCTTCAAACGCTTGATGTGGATGAACCAAAACATTAAGGGGCGATACATTCTAGCATCCATTGTTTTTCTTTGGGGCTAAAATTCAATAGATTTCCCTGGCTGACGTAATATAGCAAAACCGGTGGCCTTATACATTGAATTAAAACAAAAAATAAACAATCTGTAATCTCTTGTATTAGTTCTTGGAGTATGCATGCACCAAATTTTCTAAGCTAGTTTGAAGATCCATACAAACACGAACTAAACATAAAACCAAAACAGTTACAATTACAATCAAGCATAGAACCATGTCCAGCTCAAGTCATGTAGCACCATTTGATAAAGATGCTTATCAGTCTGTGATACACCAACAGCATATAAAAAAAATGACATAATAGGCATTAGTGTAAAAGATCAACACTAATTTCTAACCTATAAATGTGCCCCATATCATGATCCATATGGAGTGTAGAACAGTTGAAATATGTATACCTGTAGGGATGCACTTCTGTGCCTCTCTAGTGCCAGAGGATACTCTAACCTTTAGCAGAGGTCAAACCCAAACATACTACATTTTTATTTTTCTAGTCAACAAGGGAGCAGTTTATGCAATTCATGTGTCTTACCACAAGGTGGTGCTAAATACATTAGCTATAGGAACTGACTAGACATTATAGATTATAACAGCAGGTTACTGCTCTACCTGTTAGCACGCATTAGTTATTTTAAACAAACTTACAAATTCACTTTCTTTATGAACAAAAATGTGTGACCCTCCCTCCCAAATGCCAAGGTTGCTGGAAGCTCTGTTTAAAAAGGGGCCAAAGTAAACCTCAAGGCAGGAGGTGTAGAGCTTGTCTGGTACCGAGTGTTAGTGACATCCCTTCCCTTGTTCAAAGCTCTGATTGGGTTTATACTGCCTTGCTCTTTGCTTAAAGCTTCTCCCTCTGGATCATTATGTCCCAAAACTCTCGTCTGTCCTTTTGTTCAGAGGTCACGCAGCAGTATGTATGAAAATGACAGTGTCGGTTGTGTTTATAGAGTACAAAATGCATATATTTAAAAGCAGGCCAATCACTATATAATAAAGCAGGGGGGGGGGGGGGTAACTCCAGTTCACACGGGGCAACAGGTCAAGTTTTCAGGCTATCAGCACAGGTGGCTCAATATCCTGAAACCTGCATGGTGACTGGAGTTGCCCATCACTGCAATAGAGGTTTATTAGATAAAAATTGTTTAGATGCTTTAAAAAAAACTGTGCCAGACACGTGCATTACAGTCAGAGTCATTTCAAGTCACACTATCCCTTAACCCTTTCTTGCTCAAAGGGTGAGAATATCACACACCCTTTCAGAATGGGGCAAAGTGTAGATGCTGTGAAATCAAATAGAAAATAAAAAAGGAGAAGAAATAAATCCGGTACGAAGTGTACTTGTCTGACATAATTGTGATGTAATATATTTGTTGAATGTAGTAATTTTAGGTATTTATGAATATATTGCTGTAATTTCAGAAAAATAAATACTTCCTAAATCCTTTGACAGGTTTTGAAATGTGTCTTGTGTGATGGTTTTCATTGTGAGAATGTTTAAGGAAAAAAAAAAAAACGGAAGACCGTACTATAAATGAATATTACACTATGATCATGCAATACTAAAGCAGCATTTCACCCCAAATCCTGTTTTTTTTAAAATATATATATATATATATATACACACGATCCTTTATTGTAGATTGACATACAATGAAACAAAACCGCACGTTTACCTCATATTCATGGAAAGCCATTCAATATTTTGACCACATTTTTAGACTAGTCGGATTCGTGAAATGTGGCTTCTTACATATTTTCTAAATCCTCTTTTAAGTAAATCAGTTGTGTAGTATTAAGATACTTTCTGTATTTTTTGTTTCCACTCTTTATGCCCTTTGTAATGATTTGTAAATTATTAAGCTTCCTTGTGTTGCTATAGCAACCATTTAGAAAGCCACACCACTTCCTCTTTTAAAACAGGCGGCCATATTGCGCGCCCTGGGAAGCAGGATCTTCGCCGATCAATCGGCAGCTTAATTACATTGCTGTAAACGTACAAAACGGCTGCATTTATTCAAACGAAAACGGGTCGGAGGCGACGCTGCTTCAAGTCACATCCCACAGCAACAAATGTGTAAGAACTGAAGGAAAGTCTTCGTGCATGAAGCTCTCTACCACCACGGCATGATTTGATCATTCTGCAGAAGAGGCTTTATCTTAAGTTTCATCACCTACTCATAGTTACCAGAAGCAACCGTGTCTATTAAGGTTAGTACCAGTGATAATTTTCCCTCCGCAACCCGTGGCTGCAACACATTGCTTAGCAGCAAGAGCGCTACCTTCAGCCTGTTCCAGTGTGTTAAAGACCAGTCCCAATTGCAGACACATGACAATAACGTCCACCACAATGTGACTCTCCGGGGAGTGTCACCACGCAGCGAACATGGAATATACCAAACTCTGTGCTGCTTCTACAGTGTGCTTAGGGACGAGAGCGGGAATGGGTTCCCTTACATCATTGTATCTTATATTCGCTTTCTTTTGTTGAATTAGGCCTCTTGTACCTCATAGAATATGTTGGTGCACACATGAATGTCAAAAAATGAATATTTTCAGCCATGTACCATTTTGTCAAAATGTTATTTAATCCCTTTGTCTTTGGAGCACTGATTTGCTAATAATTACAACTAGCTCTTTAAAACACCACAGTTTTGAGTGGGCTGTGATGTTAATTTAAAAGACAGAGCACTAACTACCTTGGATGGCATTGTGTGATGATCATTAGTCTGAAATGGATTTCTCACTTCATTGCTTTCCCTATACATGTTACTAGGTGGCACCAGATACTCCTAAAGATTATTGGAAGTCTATTGTAAAAGTACATTTTTTTTTTTTTTAACCAAAGTGGTTTGTAAAGTGTAACCCAACCCCTCGCCCCCTATTTCAGTGCTGGGGCTTCTCTAAAATAGGTGACTACAGATCCATTGTAGAGCAGGGGCGGCCAACTCCAGTCCTCAAAGGCCACCAACAGGTCTGATGTTCAGGATATCCCTGCTTCAGTCTTCAAATCGAAGACTGAGCCACCTGTGCTGAAGCAGGGATATCCTTAAAACCTGACCAGTTAGTGGCCCTTGAGGACAGGAGTTGGACACGCCAGACAGAGGAAGTTTCTGTTTGCATTTCTATTAAAACTCCCCCCCTCCCCCTTCATTCCTGGACTGTTCTTGGCAATAATCAATTTGTAATTTGAATGTTTCACTAGTTTTCTTTTCTCTATAGTATACATAGCTGCCCGTCTTCAAGTCCCCTCAGTGTGAGCAATAGCAGCTTGTGGAGTTCAATTTGAAAAGTAGCTTCAATAAACTGCAAGGATAAATACTTTTATTTTATGTTTGAATTAAAAAAAAATAATGTACAAAGTACATACTTTTTTACAGATCATTTACACAGCGCCAGCAGAGGGAAATATTGGCCCTCAAATTATTGACCAGTTTCCAGTGGCATATGTTCCACGTTACTATTAAAGACCTTGAAATAGAATAAAGCACAGAACATTTGCCACTGTATACTCCAAATATATTCAGGGACAAAACAAGGAGCTTTCAAAAAGAACTATTCATCCCTAGGACAGTACTAAGGACTCGGGTTCATCCCTAAAGGTTGGAGGAAAGGAGATTTCACTAGCAACAAAGGAAAGGGTTCTTTACAGTAAGGGCAGTTAAAATGTGGGATTCATTACCCATGGAGACTGTGCTGGCAGATACAATAGATTTGTTTAAAAAAAAAAAAACAACAAGTTGACATCTTTTTAGAAAGGAAAGGTATACAGGGATATACCAAATAAGTATACATGGGAAGAATGTTGATCCTGGGAGTAATCCGATTGCCAATACTTGGAGTCAGGAAGGAATTTATTTTTCCCCTTATGAGATCATTGGATGATATAACACTGGGGGGGTTTTTGTTTGCCTTCCTCTGGATCAATAAGTATAGATACTTTATAATATATAATGTTGTCTAAATTTAGCATAGGTTGAACGTGATGGACGTACATCTTTTTTCAAACTCATCTACTATACAACTATGAAAATGCATTTCATTTGCAGCCCTCATTAGGTGTAATGCAGCAGTAATGTCAGGCAATAAAGCTTCTTTGTTGATCTAAATGCTGCAGTAATCCCTTCTGTTCCAGTACCGCACAGCAACTTATTGGATACTTCTGCTTCTTGATACACACAAGGTGTTAGAGACCGGGGCTATTCACTGAGGCAGTAGCTGCTCTCTACAACCTGCAATTTATTTATTTGGTGTATTCCTTCCACATCCTGTACAAGACCTCGCAGGAAGCCACACGTGTGGATACAAATTGTAAGCAGGGAGCACGAGATCCATTTATTTCTGCACAATCCCAGTAACTGATGAAAAACACGCAGAGGAAATAGTTTGTCTCACTTGTCTGCTCAGGGGCCATCGGCACAGATGATATTCAAACAAGCCAGCGAATGGATACTTGGCACAGAACAGCTGAATGCATTGTGGTGGTGTCAGCATGCAGATAATCAGACTCCCATTTTTTTTAATTATGGTCTTGATGGACACAGTGGGTGGGTTAGTAATCCTGGGACTGGCCGTCCTCTGTGGGTTGCAGGTTGGTGCGCAGTTTGTACATGTGGTTTAAGGACTCAGTAAAAAAAGTTCCGATGGTATTAATTTCCATCAACGTTAGGTTATCCAGCTGGCAAAGAAGGAGAAGAGAGACTTGTAACAGCAGGAACGTCAAAGACAGGTGGACCATTAAGCGTGTTTAATCAGAGGGCAGACCCAGCTGGCCACAATATCGGAGTGGGTCATTTGGACGAGTGTTTACAGAGAATAACACAATTCTATTTTAACGCATGGAATAAAAGACAGCTCCCACCCTGCAAATTTGTGCACAGAAGCGATGGTTTCTCAGTCCGTACATATTTTGGTCCACGTTCCATTTGTATGGCCTTCTGTTACACTTATTGTGCTGTTAAATAGAGCAGATCCGCAGTGGCACCATTATCTAAATATGTACGTTTGTGCCTGGTGCTTTTATCCTTATACTGTAATGTATAAACAACGGGAAATACAAATAAAATATTAAAGTGCGGTATATATAATTGGCACTGTATAAAGTTATGGATAATTAAGCATTCTCCATTGCGTCATCTTTGGAAATGCGTTGGGGCCAATATAAATGGGGATCGCTCTTAATAACCAGCACATATTTTCAGGCCAAATATCACCAGTAGACTGAGATCTGCTTCCCAACTCCCACTTTGCACCTGTTCATACCTTGGCATGGGCTTCCTGCTCCCGCACAAAGCTGTCAGCAGACAGCCGGAGCTTAGCTATTCGGGTGTCCCATGTGTCTTTAACAAGCGTCCGGATCTCATCTGCTTTGGGGATATTGTCAGAGGCGCTGTGATGAGAAAACAAAAGGACTATGGGACGTCAAGTAACAGGGTTTGCCAGGTCCCACCAGCATGGGATGGTTTAAGCAAGAACTGCACGTCTTGCCTACTGTTAATTCGTTCCATTAAAAACACTGATCCAATTCTTCAGAGCAAGGGCAGTGGATAAAGAAATAAATAGATCATAGACCAGCTTTCATAGTCTTAAAGGTTAACTCTTGATTGAAAGCTATGTAAATTGCTGGCACTCAGCAAGAGATCTGCATTTTATAACTGGAATACCTGAGCAGACCGTGTGCACTATTTGCTGAAAATAACAATGAAAAAGACATTTCTATTCCCCAAGAGCCATTACAAACAGTGAACACCATGGTGTGGGAATTTGTATATCTTTTTCCCCTGCATCTCCCAGGCATTTATACCTAATGGTGACTGCTTGTACATATGCACAGCCAATATTCCTATACACCGGGCCACATTTTGTCACCGATCAACATATCTTTATACAGCTTAATAGAGGAGCGCTTCTTGTTGTTGTTGACTTTGTAATTAACATCTTACTTACTGGTTTAACAATAACTTGGTAAGTTCCATGTAATAGGGATTCGGCATTTGGGTGAAAGTTTCCTCCCTGCGTTCTTGGTCTCTGATCGCCTCCAGTTTTTCTGGAATCAGAATAAGATTTTGTACAGTCTTTAAGCAAACAGCTGAGGAACTGATCCTACTGTATAATACTTACCGGCTGCAACAGAGGAAGTAATTGTGTATGTAATATTAGTTACAATTACTAACTTTCTTTTTGTATAAAACTAGTACTGAATACTTCATGGAACAAGTTATGCTTGTGGCATCAATAGTTAACACTTTCAACACTAAGGCACCTGTGACATCACATATGACTTATAAACCCTATGTGGGACTTTTATTTAAAAGCATTTACCAAATGTGATGTTTTAATACCTGAAACCTTTCCAAGGACTAGCAGACATTCATCGTGTGCATACGCATAAATGATACACAAGTCCAACTACAGACCATGTTTCTACTCTACAGATGACCAAAAATCCAGAGGGGATGGAAAAAAAGGGTCCCTTATAGGTGGTGCACAACCTAAGAGCCGTATGTACCCCTTCCAGTGCTACTAATGTAGCCACAGTGGGTACCTATACCCATAGAAGTGGACAGGTGCTGGGGATCGTGTAACTAGTTAGCATGGAGGGGTATGGCCGTTCTTAGTTGGCAGAGAGATTTGTCTGGTTAATTCCGATAACGAACGAGACTCCATGCTAACTAGTTACGCGACCATCTATAAAAGGGACCCCTTTTCTCCTTCCCCTCTGTGGATTTTTAGTCATGTGCTCCCCCCTGTTCCCTTAGGTTACACCCTACGAGGTCACACCGTTTAATAGATTTTTTTTGCTGAGCAGTGGTTCCCTCCAAGTTTAAGGGTTCTACACCGATATATTCCAATGCCTGGCAATACCAGCCACAAAGTCTCCTACATTATCAAACCGCACCGTACAGGTATATTGCCAAACATTTTGATGGATTTCCATGCCAGAGGCGCCACAAAGCAATGCAAGAAGTGCATGAAAGGGTCTAATTATTTACATTTACATTCGCGCACCAAGTAGAATTAAACAGGTCATGAATTCCCCTCCTTACCCACATCCATCCACTCCGGAGGAATGATCCGACACTTCTGCCTCTGCTTCAGGTTAATGGCCAGCCAGAGGGGAACCACAACAGGTAAGCCAGGGTTGAAGGGACCCAAGTCTCCCTGTCCGTTAAGAGGGGAGGGATATGTCACATAATACCACCAACTCCAACTTAAATGTAAACAATAGACAAGTAATATGGAAACACATTTTATTACTTACAATTCTGGAGTATTTGTGATTTATAAGACAGAAATAAGGACAGTAAACCACCCCCAAAATAATAATTTTTCAAAACTTTTCCAGGTTGATTTACAAAATATGAATATTTCATGCTTTAACCCTTTCAATGCATTCCTGTGAGCAAAGAGGTGCATATAAAAAAAAATTAAAACACCACTGCCATTTACTTTTCCTTTTAGATTGTAAACTCCACAAATAAGAGACTTCTGTTACCTCAGGTTCTGTGTCCTTCTGACACACGAGGTACGTGCTTGTTTTCCAAGGTGTGCTCTGGCTGACCTTTCCGACAGAAAGGCCAGCCTGATCGAAACAGAAGCAGGCTCGTCCCACTATCGGTTCCTGTATCCGGTGACCAGTGGCATCACGATAACCCAGGCCTGCACAACTCCAGTCCTCGAGGGCCGCAAACAGGCCAGGTTTTCAGGATTTCCCTACTTCAGCACAGCTGGCTCAATTAGTGGCTCAGTATGACTAAATCCATGACTCAGTCATACTGAGCCACTACACTCGCTGTGCTGAAGTAGGGATATCCTGAAAACCTGGCCTGTTTGTGGCCCTTGAGGACTGGAGTTGTGCAGGCCTGCAATAACCCAAGAGCGTTCAGATAATGCGAAAGTGCTGGAAGCTCGGTGTCAATCTGGTGCGCTGGACTCCAGGCACTAAAAAATGTACGCGCCGCATCCATGTACAGCGCTGTGCAGCTACGCACAGCGTCCTTGTACAGAGCTGTCCAGTTACGCACAGCACCCGTGTACAACGTGGTCAGGTTACGCACCGCGTACTCCGCAGTCAGGCACGCGTCCAACTCAGTCAGATTATGCACCGCGCTCTTGTACAGCGGTTAGATTATGCATCTCGTCCACGAAAAGCGCGGTTAGGTTACACACCGTGGACACGTACAGCGCCGTCTGTCAGAATTTACACCAACATTGCATATAACCAGACCACCCTATACACTGACACAGTATAACCAGACTGTATTGGCGCGATGCCAGGTCACCTCTGCGGGGCACCGTGTTTTGCAGAGAAAGGTTTAAGTGCCACACAAAAGGGGTTACTGCCCAAGTGCTTTCATTTCACTGCAGTGTCAACATCCATTATATGGGATATATAGAACCTATAATCTATTACCGGTACATGGGATATATACAAACGAGCCTTTATTCTGCGTGTCTTTCCTAAAGACATCTTGGATTAATATCTACATATTCCTAGCACCGAATTAAAGTCAAAACGATGAGATTTGTGCTCGCTTTGCCTGCGATAAACCCCAGAATATTATTATCAGCATGTTTATTGTACTTAGTTATGAACATGAAACTTAGCTACCATAAACCTTCATAATTTTACATTCAAGGGGGATCACGTCAATGTTTAAAAACCAACAAAAACTATTTCTTTATAACATGAAACAATATATATTGGGATTATATTATACATGATTCTTTTTTTCCTTATTTTTTTGTGAGTTTTTCTTTATCTTCAATAAAAAGTGTTACAGGGAAAGGTTTGGGGGCGTCTCAATGTACAGGGTTAAGGGTGTTCATATCGATGACATTAACGCTAATGATATGAATGAGTGATTATTATTGGGAGTTATGAAGGGTGCACTTCCTATGTCCGTGATATAAACCCTTCAGCGCTGCGGCTCACCCCTATGAGGTAGACCTTGTCCAGGCTGAAGTTGGGGATGACCGCCACCGTCTCCTTCTCCGCCAGGAACTCCACCTCAGAGGCGTCCATGGCCACTCTCCCGTCAACTGCTTTCCCGCGCTCCGCTTTCCAGCGCTCCGGGGGAAGCCAGCCAATCGCAGCAGCTGATGGGTTGGCTAGCGCCGGCGCTTGCGTTTCGAGCCTCGTTTTGGAGACCGCACTCAGGCGAGAGAGCGTGGAAGTGTCAACACTGAGGCTTGGAACGCACGCTAAGAGTATTTACCAGTGGGACAGCGAGGCTTGCAACGCAGCGGGTACCAGGAAGAGTCTGCATGATATTGTTATTGTTAACCAGTGTGCGCTGCTGTCCCCCGTCCCCCCCCCCCCCTGGTGAATGGGAGATACGGCAGAGTTTCACCCAGCTCCCTGAGAAGTAAACCTGCGCTTATAGTGCCGGCGATGCGACGTCACGTCAAACAAATGCATTGCCGACGGAGCAAAGGCTTGGTCGCGATCGCTGGAAGTCATCTCAATTTGATTTTCCCAGCGTCACCGGCTCACCTCGCAGCGGACCCGGGCCCATTGTGGGGCGGCTCGTGTCCAGTAGCCAGCGGGGACCTGGCCTATGTGAGGCTTTGAGGGCGTGATATGACAGTTAGTTTAAAGGCAGCTACACTCCAGTTCATGTGGGTAATTAATATCAATAAACGTCTAAAGTGCAGTGGTTTGCAACCCTTTTTTTGGTTAAGGAACCCCAAGTGAAATTCTGAACCATCTCTAATTGCAACTCTGTGATCAGATGCATGGTAAATTCTTCACTATTTGATACAACTTCAGGATAAAATGTGAGAATACACTTTTTAAAACAATTTAAACATACATAATACTCATTAGATGTTTGGTTTAGTGCAAGGGAGCGCAAATTTTCCTGCTGTTTTCTTTGTCTTGCTCTCGTGCCCCCTCCCCCCCCCCCCCCCACACCTGGTATCCGCGTCAAATGACGCTGCGGGGTCATGTGACCCACGGCGTCATTTGACACCACGTTGCCATAGCGACGCGTCACAGCCGGCTGAATCCCAGTAAGTGAAGTGTTGCAGGGGCCTCACGTGATCCCCCGGCAATTAATTTAAATGCCGTGGGGAAGATCACGGGGCCTCTGCAACCGCCTGCGCCCCTCCAACAAAATCTCCCGCCCCCAGTTTGCGCACCCCTGGTTTAGCAGAAACAACCTAGTTTTAACTCTTTAAACATTGCTGCCATTAGTATAGTTTGGTTCTTTTCCCTTTTTTTTATATGCACTTTTTAAAAATAATTTTTGGTCTTAAACACCTGCAGTATATTACACAGTTACATAAAGCCTCTGCATATTCCTCCATAGTCTTATCTGTGCAGTGTATTTTATTTATAACGCTCATTGCTTTAGATCTGCAAACTGAAGGTTGTTAATATGAGCGAATACAAGCAGTAACGTGTGTATGCGCGCCATGTGTGTGCGGTACCAGGTTCTTCACAAACATCAAAGAGGGACTCTCATGGCCACAAGAGACAGCGTGCTATTCTATGTTACAAAGAAAGTGTAGAATTAAAGATGAATATAAGTCTTGGGCAAGAAATATTAATAAAGTCAGTAAATTGTGATACAGTGTATCACTCCTGATCTGGCGGTAACCGCCATTGACTTGAATAGCGGTTACTACCAGAACAGGCACAATTCCCTGCTTGTAGTTTGATGATTCCTGGCCACTGGGTAGTGTGACCTTATGAACTTCTCTTGCCCAAGTGTAATAGCATCCCACCATTGTTTTAGTTCTAAATTAAGAATGCACAATTTCATAAATTGGAAAATCTTAATTTAGAGCTAAAATAATGGTGTGAGCCTATCTGAGCCTAGCAGTTCAATGTGGGCAGTTTAATTGGAGGAGGATCCCTCCCGGTTGAGCCCAGCAGAGGGGACCCCCTTCTACAAAACAACCAGATACGATCATCATTTCTGCTTGCACTTTACTTTTATCTTGTAAGTGTAGAATTATACAGCAGGACGTTTTTTCTCAAAATATACAGATTACACTATGTTCTGTTTCTGTTTTTGTCTCTCCTGTGCGCTTTAGGTCCTTTATTTACTGTTCATTTTAGCTTTACGCTGTCATCTTTGTATATAACAATGCTAGTACAGTGTATTGCTTTAATTCATTGTAGTTTCATGTTGATATTTTCAATGGTCCCTTCAGTCAGAGGCATGTATACATCTATTTCTCATTTTTGGGGACTCTTAAACTTGACATAGCTTAGGGCAGGGGTAGCCCAACTCCTGGAGTTGGCCAGCCCTGAACTAAAGGGTTCGACTTCTTTTCGCATTTATTTTGGAATGAATTTACAACTCCAACATCCTCGCCCAAAAGTGACAGGAATTTCCATCAGTGAAGAGGTTACATTTTTCTGAGCAACATATTCCGCCCCCGGGGACCTTTTGATTGTGCAACAGGATTCAGAAAATTGCCACATAATCTGTGGAAATCGGGAGGGATGAGTCGCTGTGTTAAGGGCATAACTCCGTAATACCAGCTCTCAAAGAACTGATTCATCCCAGCGGGAGATGCCTGCCCTAGTAGAAAGATTCCTTCCGTCTCTCTCTTACAATCGACAGACAAATCTTTTTGTAATACAAACTTTTTGTTGTTGTCTGCTGTGATTATTACCTTTTTTATGCAGTGGGTTTCCACGGACAACTTTACTATTGGACATAATGTATTTGTTGGGTTGCATAGTCAAGGGCAGGAGTGGCCAACTCCAGCCCTCAAGGGCCACCAACCGGCCAGGAATTAGGGATATCCCTGCTTCAGCACAGGTGGCTCAATCATTGGCTCAGTCTTTGACTGAGCAACTGGTTGAACCATCTGTGCTGAAGCAGAGATATCACTAATACCTGACCTTGATGGTGGCCGTTGAGACCTGGCGTTGGCCACTTCTGGTCAAGGGTTTAAACAAGGTACAAGGGGGAACCGAATTCCAGAGAGAGAAGTGTTGGGACAAGAGGTCGTGCCCTGTAACCTGGAGGGCGCGGGGTAAACGTGAGAAGGTTCTTCATGGAACAGGTGATGGATTCGTGGAATATTCTCACAACAGGAGGTGGAGGTTAATATATTAAGGGAATAAAAACAATGCCTGGGATACACACGGCTGTCCTGAATATGAAAGAAACCAAAGGATCTAATAGAGTCTGCGGTTTAACAGTGCATTGGAGAATTAGACGTTTAGGTTCTATCTGCGGTCACTTTGTATTTATTTATTTAAAAATAAAGGAAGTAATACATGGAGAGCTACCTCTCGTTTTCAAGTATGTCCTGGGCACAGAGTTATGATGACAAATACATGGTTACATTAAGTGAGAAGGGTTATATGTTATATTTAAAGACATTGCATGAACAGTTAAAGATGATATATATTATAGGCGTATGTAACAGTTACAGACCAGGATAAAATGGGAGACGGCTACAGCTGAGGTCTTGAAAGAACTTAAAACGGTGGCGGCTGTGAGAGTCTCCGGTAGATTGTTTCAGTTGTGAGGTGCACGGTAAGGCTGCGGCCATAGTGGAAGCATGCGCGGCGCACGCTCGCCTGCAGCAGGAGAGATTTCCTGTCCTGCAGGCGGAGGCGACAGGGAGGTGCGTCAGGGGGCACGGAGCTGGTTCGCCCCCTCGTTGGACGAACCGCTCACGTGACCCAGCCGTCGCGCGGGAAATACAAACTTGTTTGTCTCGCCGCGCATTGGTAGCCTTGCTGCTCGCGTGCGCGCACTATGCACGTACGCATTGGCGGCCGTTGGTTTGTTTTCGGCGGGAGCAACGCCGCTCGCGCCATTTCCTGCACTATGGCTGCGGCCTAAGAGGAGGAGGACGAGCGGCCGGATACTTTGCTGAACCTTGGGACCGTGAATAGTCTTCTGGAGTCAGATCTCAGGTGATAAGAGCTGCATGCGGTAGGGGTGAGTAGCTTGTTTTGAAAGTATGTCTATAGTTCTCATTAAATATAAAGGATATCATTTCTCAGGATGGCCCTTTCTCTGCTCTTCAATCCGTCGCAAGTCTCTCCGTCAGCAAAGGGTCAGAAATACAATAGTGCTGTTCGATTATATATAAATAAAAAACCTTCTTGGAGAGAGGCTTCCGGGAACGGCATCCCTGGCAAAAGTGTTTTTATTTGCACGCTTTCCTGCTGGTTGTAAATATGTTAGCTAGAGTTGAACGTGTTGCTGTTTGCGGTCCAGCATCAGCACCCTTTTTTTTAGCCGGTCCCAGATGAGCCTGCAGGCTGGTACCCCTAGAGGTCATGGTGCCAGTGGGGGTCGGAGGTGTGACAATAATATCGGGGACATCCAGGTGGCTGTTGGAAAATCCAGTGGGGACCTCCTCACGTTGATAACCTTGCGTGCCTGTGGGAGAGGACACAAAAAAAGCCGTCTCAGTGAAGGTCCCTCCTAGGAGGATAAAGACTAAAGGTATGTGGGAGCCTGGGCCTCTCACCCCCGCCACCTCCTTTTAGTTTTTTAACAAGCAATTTGTTGCTGACCCTTTGGTCACTGAAGCGGAACTGGACATTTAATCGCGGATGTTTTGCAGGCGACCAAGTTAGCGTCGGCGTTTGGCCGCCGAAGGGCCCTTTGCCGCAGCCACTCAACCGCTGGACACTCAGGCGCCGGCCGTCTCGCCAATAATGTCTGTTAATTTAAGGGGGTTTTAGCAGTTAGGGTAGGGGGTTAAGGAAGGTGGTTTTAGGGTAAGGTGTTAGGTTTCTAGGGTAGGGGATTAGGGTAAAGGGTTAGGTTTTATGGGTAGGGGATTAGGGTAAAGGGTTAGGTTATATGGGTAGGGGATTATGGTAAAGGGTTAGGTTATATGGGTAGGGGATTAGGGTAAAGGGTTAGGTTATATGGGTAGGGGATTATGGTAAGGGGTTAGGTTTTATGGGTAGGGGATTAGGGTAAAGGGTTAGGTTTTATGGGTAGGAGATTAGGGTAAAGGGTTAGGTTATATGGGTAGGGGATTATGGTAAGGGGTTAGGTTTTATGGGTAGGGGATTAGGGTAAAGGGTTAGGTTTTATGGGTAGGAGATTAGGGTAAGGGATTAAGGTTTATGGGTAGGGGATTAGGATAAAGGGTTAGGTTTTAGGGTAAGGGGTAAAGGTTTTAGGGTAGGGGGTAGTGTTGGTATTAGGGGTTAGGTTGTATGGGTAAAGGGTTAAGGTTTATGGGTAGGGGATTAAGGTTTTAGGGTAGGGGCTAGTGTTAGTATTAGGGGTTGTCAGGGTAAGGAGTAAGGTTAGGGACTTATCTTGGCGGAGAGATGTCCATGCAGTGAGGTGAGTGGCAGCAAAACGGCCACAACTAAATGCCCTAGACTGCACTGAAGGGGTTAATCCAGGTTAAATTGCTGGTTGCTTTATGTTTATCTCGTGCACCTTTTCATTCTGTTATTGTATGTGCCCCACCAACACTGGTCAGCTGTTCCGTGCATCTACCACCACTGTAAGAGGTTCCCAGCATTCACTTCGTGCGAGTGCTCTTGTGATGCACTTTCACCCGTGATTACGAGTAAACACGTCTGATAAAAGGCTCTTAGCCACTGAGGCCACGTGGTTATGTTGTCCCTCAGCCTACAGGAGCAGATCATTCACTTTGTCCTATTTCTGTAATGTGAAACAAACCGGCGGGATTAGAACATGCCGCTAATCTTTCTCATGCTGCAATCACATTGAAAGCACGTATGTCCGTGTTCCCCTGGAAGGAGCGGTGAACTGACAGAGGGGAGGAAGCCATGATATTTAATTTGTTTAATGCAGGGGTGGCCAGCTCCAGTGGTCAGGACCCACCAACAGGTCAGGTTTTCGGGATATCCCTGCTTCAGCACAGGTGGCTCAATCAGTGGCTCAGTCGTCGACTGAGCCACTGATTGAGCCACCTGTGCTGAAGCAGGGATATCCTGAAAACCTGACCTGTTGGTGGGTCCTGACCACTGGAGTTGGCCGCCCCTGGTTTAATGCAACAGAAGCCCATATTATCTGTCCAATTGTCAAAGTAGTTGCAATGTACTTAATTGCAAGAGTGCATAATCACGTGAAACACTGGTTCTGCCCAGCGGGGGCGCCGTATTCAAATATGTTTGATGTTTATTTAAGAGGATAAAGCAAAATATGCACTCACAAAATAAAGATATTTGCGGGTGCTGAAACTCCTATAGAAATGAAGCAAGAAGAGTCAAACTCGTATATTAACTTTATTTCATATAGTGCTTTTCTCCCAATGGGACACAAAGCGCGTCACAATTACATTACAGCGCAGTACGCAGCACACAGGAATGTTACAGACACAGTCGCTGCCCAGAGGAGCTCACACTCTATGATTTTGGTGCCTGAGGCTCAGGGAGATAAAGTGACTTGCCCAAGGTCACAAGGAGCCGACACCGGGAACTGAACCCCTGCATCAAACTAAACGTCATTGTTTTACAGAGTCAGCGCCTTTACTCACTGAGCCGCTTACCCTCCCTGTACTGTATAGTGCTGTGTATTTTATTCCCCCAACATATCGTTCCAACTGAGCGGGACCTTTCCCAAGGTTGGCCCTTTTTGCTTCATATTTAGCAGGATAAGAAATGTAAAACATATTAAATGTAACATATTGATTGTACAAGTGTTGAGCATCCCCTTTTGCAAATGAGAATAATAAGCAGCGCCCGCCCTTTCCATCACACTGACCACTTCCTTCCGTCAGCACGCGATTCTGCACAAATCCGGGTCACAAGCAGTTTGCAAATGTTTGTTCCGAGTACGGTTATTAGGGCCCGGGAAAGCTGATTTATTTTTACCTTTGCTTGAAATGTGAGAAAGTTCTTCAGGGAAAGTGTGTGAGGGGAGGGGGGTGTGTGAAGGGAGGGGGGGGGGGTGAGGGGAGGGGTGGGGGGGGGGGGGGGTGAGGGGAGGGGTGGGGGGGGGGGGGGTGAGGGGAGGGGTGGGGGGGGGGGGGTGAGGGGAGGGGTGGGGGGGGGGGGGGGGTGAGGGGAGGGGTGGGGGGGGGGGGGGGGGTGAGGGGAGGGGTGGGGGGGGGTGTGAGGGGAGGGGTGGGGGGGGGGTGTGAGGGGAGGGGTGGGGGGGGGGGGTGAGGGGAGGGGTGGGGGGGGGGGTGAGGGGAGGGGTGGGGGGGGTGAGGGGAGGGGTGGGGGGGGGGTGTGAGGGGAGGGGTGGGGGGGGGGTGTGAGGGGAGGGGGGGGGGTGTGAGGGGAGGGGTGGGGGGGTGTGAGGGGAGGGGTGGGGGGGTGTGAGGGGAGGGGTGGGGGGGTGTAAGGGGAGGGGTGGGGGGTGTGTGAGGGGAGGGGGGGGTGTGAGGGGTGGGTGGGGGTGAGGGGTGGGGGTGAGGGGTGGGGGTGAGGGGTGGGGGTGAGGGGTGGGGGGGTGTGTGAGGGGAGGGGGGAAGGGGGGGAAAGGGGGGGTGGGGGGGGGGGGGAGGGGTGGGGGGAGGGTGAGGGGTGGGGGGGTGTGAGGGGTGGGGTTGGGGGGAGGTGGGCGGATGTGTGTGTGTGAGGGGTGGGGGGTGTGAGGGGAGGGGTGAGGGGTGGGGGGGTGTGAGGGGTTGGGGGGAGGTGGGGGGGTGGTGGGCAGATGTGTGTGTGTGAGGGGTGGGGGGTGTGAGGGGAGGGGTGGGGGGGTGTGAGGGGAGGGGTGGGGGGGGGTGTGAGGGGTGTGGGGGGTGTGAGGGGAGGGGGGGCGGGTGGGGGTGTGAGGGGAGGGGGGGCGGGTGGGGGGTGTGGGGGGTGTGAGGGGAGGGGGGGGGTGTGAGGGGAGGGGGGGTGGGGGGGTGAGGGGAGGGGGGGGTGGGGGTTTGAGGGGGGGTGTGAGGGGTGGGGGGGGGGTGTGTGTGAGGGGTAGTGGGGGGTGTGTGTGAGGGGGTGTGAGGGTTGGGGGGAGGTGGGTGGTGGGCGAAGGTGTGGTGTGTGTGAGGGGTGGGGGGGTTCATGGAATAGCCGCCCGACAGAGGCAAATAGTAAGGGGTTCAAAATAAACTTGGAATGTAATAGGGTGCTGGGATTCATGGTGAATAAGTAGAGTTGCCAGGCGGCTTCTACAAAAATACTGGACACAATGGTGAAAGGTGCGAGGTGTTTGAGACACACGCACCACTTTCACTGCTCCATGCTGTTTCCTCTCCTCATTGGCCCCACCCCAGGCTCCTGACACCTTCTGATTGGCTGCTGCTGGCTAATGCAGCCAATCAGGATGGAGGAAGCTGCCCAGCCCCCTAGCAACAGTCCTGTTCTCTCTCTGCTCAGGGAAATCCCGTGGCCCCCCCAAGCCGGTCAGGTCACAATGTCCAGAGAGGTAATACTGGTATACACATACACGCCCAGAGAGGTAATACCGGTATACACATACACGCCCAGAGAGGTAATACCGGTATACACATACACGCCCAGAGAGGTAATACCGGTATACACATACACGCCCAGAGAGGTAATACCGGTATACACATACACGCCCAGAGAGGTAATACCGGTATACACATACACGCCCAGAGAGGTAATACCAGTATACACATACACGCCCAGAGAGGTAATACCGGTATACACATACACGCCCAGAGAGGTAATACCGGTATACACATACACGCCCAGTAATACCGGTATACACAGACACGCCCAGAGAGGTAATACCGGTATACACGTACATGCCCAGAGAGGTAATACCAGTATACACATACACGCCCAGAGAGGTAACACCGGTATACACATACATGTACAGAGAGGTAATACCGGTATACACATACATGTACAGAGAGGTAATACTGGACACATATATGGCCAGTATACAGGACAGTCCAAATACAGGACAGCCCGGTTCAATATTGGACACCTGGTATTTTATAAATAAAATAAATAAATAAATAAATAAATGGTAACCCTGTGGATAAGGGACTGGTGCTGACCCGAGTGCGTTAGTGTCTATCAGGCACGGGAACTCCTTATGACTCAAATGGGAGTTTCTGGGCATTAGAGCCTCATCTACATTGACACACGTTAGAACGTAACCCCCGAGGCGAGCCAAGTCCTCGTCTATTACCAGTTTCTTTAATGTGCTGAATGGCCCCGGTGCTTTAGGAAGGAAACCGAAAGGAAGCCATGCTGAGAATTTAAGAAGCATTTCTATGGAATACATTTCCAAGGGTAAATGGATATTTGTGGCACCAAATGCACCTATACATTTCATGTACACCTATACATTTCATGTACACCTATATATTTTCTGCAATCTATAAAATATGACATGGTTTTTATTCTGAACACTGGTTTGTAGCTATACAACTTTAAGGGAAATAATGTATTTCATTCCCCATTGTAACAAGATAAGTCATAGAGAGTCTTAATTTCATCAGGGAAGGTGAGAGCACAGAGGATATATATATATATATATATATATATATATATATATATATATATATATATATATATATATATATACATACACACACACATACAGTATATATATTCATATGAATGGTAGTTAATGTGTGCTAAAGTTTAGCACCCTGTTGTGGGTCTAGGCCTAAAGATGGTTACCCAAACGATGGTTTATGTTAATACTCTAGCACAGACGTGGCCAACTCCAGTCCTCAAGGGCCACCGACAGGTCAGGCTTTCAGGATATCCCTGCTTCAGCACAGGTGGCCAAATCAGTGACCTGTTGGTGGCCCTTCAGGACTGGCGTTGGCCACCCCTGCCAGAAGAGGTAAGAAAGATGGGGGGAGGGAGAGGACCCCCAACCTAGTTAACAGTTAGGGCATGGACCCCCCTGCTGAACAACTTGTAAAAATCCCCCTTCTCGTGAAACAGTTTTGGGTCCGGGGGGAGACTTTAGTCCTGGGGCCCCGGGAAAGCGGTTCATAGCCCTGATTATAAATGTACAATTTAGGTGCAGTGAAGTCATTTATTTTATGTTAGTGAACCTAACTAATAATAAGCTGACCAGGGCCCCCCGCCATTGTATCATAATGAGGGGTGCCTTGTGGGAAACAAAAAGGTTGGGAAACACTGCTCCAACGCACAATAACATTTACACAATTAGATGGGTCCCAGGCAGCAGCAGTCGGTATATATTTACAGTGAGTGAGTGATTCAGTGGGACGCTTTAACTAAACCTCCAGCACTGCTGTAACAGGCCCACCTTGTCACCCTGACATAAGGACACAGGTGAGGAACTGCTATTTCCTGAGCACTTCACATGCATCTGCATCCTGCTCCTTCCACCGAGCGGCAGACACCTCACACATCCGGAGATCTGGTAACTGTCTCAGCCTCGCAGCCGCTTAAACCCTGTTCCTGCTACTGGCGACAGCACAGCGATCTGCAGCGACTTCCACGTTCTACAAAAGCGGGCGCCCAGTGGCACCAAAATGCCTTCCCAGGGGCCAACATATCCGCAAATAGGAATACAACGCTGAAACTGGACCCCTTTTCACACCAGTGACCGGAATATAGTTGGTAGGTATAGGGCCATTCTTGCTAAGCGGTGTACAGCAAATTAATATCCCACTTGTGAGCACATTCACACGTCTCAGCCAGGTCTGCAACCCTGCCCTGCCCCATTTTCTCTTGGCAAACAATGCTTCCACTGCAGCAAGGGATTCTGGGAAATGGCATGCAAATGAGTACACACTGTCACCTTTTGCTTCAAATCCATTTTAACATGGATCCCGGATAAGCCGTAGTACACAGCATTTCAGCATAGCCTGGGTTAAAGAAAAGCAACACAGTGCTATCCCATAAGGCTGCTGGTATTGGAAAACACATGTATGGCCCATTCAAGTAATAGGGCCGTGCTGTGTCTTCCAGGGCTGGGCGGTATCTTGTGGAACCGCAGCGCTTAGTCAATAAGGGCCTCTTCTTCCCGTCTCCCATGTGCGCCAGTGTACATACAAATCACCAGACAGCCAAACATAACATTCCAGTCCGGGGTTGCGGGGTTTTTTGGTTAAATGGGCAGCCTGGCTTCTCATCTGGTGCAATGAGGTCACGCTCCTAAATGGCAGAAATCTCTGCACAAGTGTTGATAAAATATTTCTAACATTGTGCTTAGGGCAAAGGTTTCTAACCCCATCCTTAGGAAACCCCATCCTTAGGTAACCCCAGCCTTAGGAAACCCCAGCCTTAGGAAACCCCATCCTTAGGAAACCCCAGCCTTAGGTAACACCATCCTTTGGTAACACCAGCCTTAGGTAACCCCAGCCTTAGGTAACCCCAGCCTTAGGTAACCCCAGCCTTAGGAAACCCCAGCCTTAGGAAACCCCAGCCTTAGGTAACCCCATCCTTAGGTAACCCCAGCCTTAGGTAACCCCAGCCTTAGGAAACCCCATCCTTAGGAAACCCCATCCTTAGGAAACCCCATCCTTAGGTAACCCCATCCTTAGGTAACCCCAGCCTTAGGTAACCCCAGCCTTAGGTAACCCCAGCCTTAGGTAACCCCAGCCTTAGGTAACCCCAGCCGTAGGTAACCCCAGCCAGGCGAGATTTTAGCAATAGCTTATGAGGTTGCCAAAGCATTTGCATTCAATCATTTTATATGGCCTGGCCGGAGTTACGAGGGGACAGGGAAGAAAAACATTCCCTAAAACAGGGGGGCTCAATTCCAGTCCTCAAGTGCTCCCTTCCCAACAAGTCAGTTTTTTAGGATATCCCTGCTTCTACACAGGTGGCTCAGTCTGAGCCACCTGTGCTGAAGCAGGGATATCCTTAAAACCTGACCTGTTGGGGGGGCTTGAGGACTGGAATTGGTCACCCCTGCCCTAAAACACACCAAACTCCCAGACCTTGTTCATTTTTTCCTGTGGTTCCCCTCTAGGGTTGCCAGGTGGCTTCTCCAAAAATACTGGACTCAATGGTGAAAGGTCACTATGTCCAGGGAGGTAATACCGGACACGTGTCCAGTATTACAGCACCTCTCATTTTTTACTGGACAAGAGTATCCAAATACAGGACAGTCCGGTTCAATACCGGACAGCTGGCAACCCTAGTCCCCTCCCAGGCGGTCTCTGATCCGCACGTCCCCCAACTTAAAAACCATTTGAGCCGTGACAAAAAAATGGGATGTGAATTCTCCTTTTGATTAAAAAATACCACTTTCTCGTATAACGAGACACAAACATTTCTCTTGCAGAGAGATTTTACTGCTTATTTTTAGCAAGAACACAGAGCAGCTGGTTTCATGTTAGTTTAAACAAATGCTGTTCTTGCAACTTAACACTGCAGCAGAGAATATAGGGAAGTCTATAGGAACGGGGGCATCGTTCTCCTACAGAGGTAGCGAACCTTACCATTAGCGTTGACGTGCCGGAAACGGCGCGGAAGGATTAACATGGCGGGGGGGCCCCATTCAGAAGCCTGGAAATCCCCCCCCCCCCGTGTGATCGCGACAGACGTGTCCCCAGCGCCGCAGACTATTACTTTTTCGGTCCACGGCGCGCTGGGGACATCGTCTTGCTACATCTGTAGTTAGTAAAAACAAGAGCATATAAACCTATATTCAGGTACAATACAAGGAGCTTTCAAAAGAACTATTCATCCCACAGGCAGTACTAAGGACTCGGGGGCATCCCTTTAGGTTGGAGGAAAGGAGATTTCACCAGCAGCAAAGGAAAGGGCTTTACAGGAAGGGCAGTTACACTGTGGGATTCATCACCCATGGAGACAGTGATGGCAGATACAATAGATACCTTCAAAAAACGTTGGACATCTTTTTAGAAAGGTATACAGGGATATACCAAATAAGTAAACATGGGAAGGATGTTGATCCAGGGAGAAATCTGGTTCCAAAATTTGGAGTAAGGAAGGAATTTACTTTTCCCCTAATGACTCGAGATATCATTGGAGAATGTGTTTGCCTTCCTCTGGGTCAATATGCTGTAAGTACGGATATAGGATAAAGTATCTGTCGTCTAAATTTAGCATAGGTTGAACTTGATGGGCGTATGTCTTATTCAAACCTCATCTACTTTGTAACTATGTAACTATGTAACCTGAAAAGGATCATAAGTCCTAACATGTTTTCCGACACTTCTTCACTACTTCACATCACGCTCTTATTCTCGTCCGAACCCCATTCTCTGTTAAATCCCTTTAGCACTTGTTCCGCCGATCACTGGACATCTGTACATTTGCATCGCCTGACCACCCTACACTTTGGCATTTCCACTATAATCTTTGTCTACGTCATATAGACGCCGACCAGGATCTTATCAGTAATAATGACAGAACAACCTGACTCGCGCACACCAAATGATCCAAAACAAGCCCTCTTTCGCAGCCTTGGAAAAACACTGGATGATCTGTGATTCCCGGTTTGTTGGAACCCATCTTTGTCAGAGCCATGTGCTGTCCCAGGGGTGGCCAACTCCAGTCCTCAAAGGCTACCAACAGGTCAGGTTTTTAGGATATCCCAGCTTCAGCACAGGTGACTCAATCAGAGGCTCAGTCAAAGACTGAGCCTCTGATTGAGCCACCTGTGCTGAAGCAGGGATATTCTGAAAACCTGACCTATTGGTAGCACTTGAGGACTGGAGTTGGCTACCCCGGCTCTATCCTATCAGCTGCGGTTCCTATACTTTCTTACCTTTCAGACATGACAGTTTAAGTCCCATAGTTTCATTCTCTCTGCTTGTTGAAATCCTGATCCGGCAGCTCAGCCGTCAGCAAAACAAAGACGGGCGTAGATCTGTCTGCGCACCTAGGGCAGGGTACAGTAAAAGGGAGAGAGAGGAGCGGTGTATTAACTTGCCGCTGCGACTGGCTGTCTTTCACAAGTACTAGATATGTTTCTGTATAGGACTTGCATTTGATGCCTGGCAGGATGCAGTGTCAGGCGCTCAGAATGTGACCGCGTCATTCTAACCACTTAATAACAAGTGCAGAAATTCAACTTCTTACCATGGTGACCGAAACAATAACTCTTCTGCCATTATTAGAGAGTCACACCTCCACATATTACACAGAGGGTATGTAGGGCTTCAGATCTGATCAGCGTGAGTCATGTAAGCCTATGGGAAAGTGATTTAGCTGCGTGTCACTGGCATGACCATAAATATACATATGATGCAAACCCAGTTCTTTGGCACCTCTGCACCCCTGGAAGTCGGATTGCTACACAAAGTGTTGAAATGTCATTTTCTTGCTGCATTTTGGGGATTTTTAATTTTTTTTAACATTCGGATCGGCTGTTTATTCATTGGGCAAAGTGCATTAAAACCGTGCAGGAATCGACTGGAAAACAGGGAAAAGCAATTGTGTTTAACAGGGGGGGAGGAAGGTGCTGAGCCCAATTTTATAAAGATTTATGCTACCAGGGAATACGACAATTCAGCTTTGGTGAGAATGCTCATTTGCAGCCACGGGCTGCTTAGCCAGCATTAAATCTGCAGAGGGATTTTGAATGCAGTTCTATTGTTTTGAGACGGTCACAGCATCGCTGACCCCGCAGGGTATGTAGGGTGGTCCTTAATACCTGGGGTCCCTGCTAGCGTTGCCAGCTGGCTTCTCCAAAAATACTGGACACAATGGTGAAAGGTGCGACATGCTCCTGACACACACACCTCCCTCACATCTCTCCCCTCCATGCTGTTTCCTCCTCTCCTTGGCCCCTCCCCCAGGCTCCTGAAACAACCTCCTGATTGGCTGCATTACCCAGCAACAGCCAATCAGGATGGAGGAAGCTGCCCAGCCCCCTAGCAACAGCCCTGCACTCTCCCTGCTCAGGGAAATCCCCCCCCCCCTCCCCCAGGCGGTCAGGTCACTGTGTCCAGAGAGGTAATACCGGTATACACATACATGTCCAGTTTTACCTCTCATGTTTTACTGGACAGAGTGTCCAGATACAAGACAGTCCCGTTCAATACAAAGGCAAGTAACTCCTGATCGGGTGTCACACCCAGCGTAGGAGCTTCAGGAACCCGCCCCGTATTGTTTCTCAGGGCATATACTTGTAAAAAGGTTGGTTTACCCGACGCAGTCCCCTCCGGAACATATGCTGGAGATGTACTGCTGCGGCCCCTCCTATCCTCCGACTTACCCGGAAAAATGCGGAGATGTTTTCCGACTCTCACGGGCCTTCTCCGCACGGCCCGAAATCAGCTGATAGCGCTAGACAATGAAGCGCTTAGCGCTAAACAATAGAAATGCCCGCAAGCGCCCAAAACGGTCGAAAACGGCCCGCTTCAGCCCGCGATTTTTAAAATCGCGGGGAAAAGGCCGCAGGAGAATAAAGGCGGCCGCCACTGTAACAGGGTAGTAACTGAAAAAATATAATTGCCACTTTCGATGTTTGTTTCAGTCAGATTTGCTGTAGTTTGAAACGATGACCTGGAAAACTAATGCAAAAAGCATAATAAATATCCCATTGCTGCTTTTGTTACAGGGCAGGTTGGTGACTTATATCAGGGGGGCTCAAGTCCAGTTCGCAAGCCCCTCCCCACTACAGGTCAGGTTTTCCAAATATCCCAGCTTCAGCACAGGTGGCTCAATCAGAGGCTCAGTCAAAGACTGAGCCTCTGATTGAGCCACCTGTGCTGAAGCAGGGACTGATTGAACCACCTCTGCTGATGCAGGGACATCCTGAAAACCTGACCTGTTGGGGGCGGGGGGGGGTTGGAGGAGGGCTTGAGGACTGGAGTTAAGTACCCCTGGCTTATACTAAACAGAGAAAATGTAGCAACAAATTTAAATGTGCAATAATTGTGGTGATTTTTTTTAACAATGCAATTCTTCCGACAAAAATGACTTACCGGTATTGTAGTTTAGATATAAAATGAGCTTTTTTATTTTGCTTAAGGTTTGGGCACCATAATAATAAAAAAAAAAACACGAATAAAACTCCGCTGTATAAAATGATACAATACAATGTAATCTCGCAACCGACAAAAATCAATATAAAGCATAACTAAAAGAAAATGTAACTTTCAAAGGAAGTACAAACCCCGCCAGCATTCCCCAAACTCAGGGTAACATGCTGGATCCTGTGTCTGCGGGGAAGCAGCAGATGCACACGCTACGCCTGCTGTAAACTGGTTTAAAAGCAGAAACCTGCAAGACTTCCACAATCCTATTAAAATATGGATCTTACCTGGCCCCAGGTGCTTATTCTTGCATTTCTGCAGCTGTTCGGTTTCCCCCTGTAGTTCAGACCTGTTCTTTACACAACTGTTTTTCTTCTTGTGGATAACAGAAGCCCTTCCCCTGTTATGCCAACAGTCACATAACCAAGGCTGCTGGAAAGAGATGAAATTGAAATCATTTTTTTTTTTTTTTTTTGCTCAGCTATAAACAGCAGATTGCAATCTGTTACTGGTACTGCCTTGTGATTCAGTCATTAATCACACATTGCGTTAAGGCAAACTTAGCATGGATCAATCGAAAGCTGTATTTTTTAAAAAGAACTGGTAGGATACTTTTTTCTCTGTGGATTTAGTACCTGTTTTATGAAGCCTAATAAAGAGGGTTTTTTTTAACCGTACCTTTTTGGCCGGTGAGTTCGGCTTCTACGCGGAGATCACCTGTCTTGCCACTGTATATGAATCAATGGTATTTCTTTACAAAAACATTGTGTTTTATTTCAGCTTTTTCTCCTCCTTTACTCACTTTTGAAATGTCTGAATGATGGAGAAAATGTAGCAAAATAACAAATGTCGAGGCATTTTCTCCAGTAAAAAGACATGGCATTACAATCTAATTGCCAGGGGGTTAACCCTTCAAATCCAGAGACCAGCAACACAAAAGGGTTTATGTCTCAGGGCAAAGAAACCTATAGCAGCTAAATTTTTGCAACCAGACTTATTCTGGCGGGTCTGTCATTGAATAGAAGGGTGTAGAATAACGGGCGCCAGGAAAGTTTGTAGCACAACTGTCATTTGTTCGTGTCCCCAGCACAGGGACCGCTCATGCACGTGTTGACAATGTTGCACTGTATTTTATATCAGACATACATGAATACGGTTCTTCCATCAGTGCCCACTCTTAACACGCGAATGGAAGACATTTTCTGGGTTGTTCCACATAGGTGTGGGACCCCCTTGTTGGTTCGGGATCATAATCGGTATTAATCCGATTTATTCTAGTCCCCTATGGAAATCCTTGAGGGTCTTTCCTACGTGACCCAATACCTTTGGCTTGTATGGGAGCTGCCACGTCTACACAGACTGGTGGGGAATATTAGTGCAAATCCGCTATTAGAGCTGATCCGCCGACACCCGGGAGCCCTCTTTCCTGAGACCCTCGGTGGTAAGCCGTATTGCTTGTCCTTAAACATTCAGGACTCCATTCCTTCTCTTGGGGATCTTAGCTTAAAAGGGTACTGTCTCTCTCTACAACATAATAAACAGGGGGGCTGGTCCATGCTATTACTTTATAAACATTACCTATCTACTCTCCCCAAGGCTCCTTTCCTCTGAGCCTCCAGGAACCTGAACTTATTGAACCTTCCCCTCCCCTTATGTACTCTCTGTGATGTCATGATCCCATGGCAACACAGAGTGGCGCCCGGTAAACACTAACCATACTAGAGGAGGTTACACATCCATCAAAGTATGCTTCATTTTGTCTTGATATATACAAATTTGCGTTTAACATATGTCTCTTCAACTTTCTGTTTTTACAAATTCCCCGGACACTAGTGACTGGAGCACATATTATTTGGTTAACGTTTAACATCCCTGAAGGTCTTAGCTGGGCTAAGATTGCAGCCCATGATATATGATAACGTGACCTTATTCAAAGGGTAAATGAAAAGCAAATTGAATTCTTTGTTGCTGCCGGAAAAAGAAAACTTGACTACAGCCGAATTTGTAGCTAAGAAAGCAGGATTATAGAACACAAGGTCCATGCATGATCAATGAATATTTGTTTAATAACACTGGGTATGTGTGTAAACCTCTGAGATTCAAAGCTCAGAAGCCCCCAATAGAAAGTCCTTCTCCGGGGATTTGCGGCTAAAATATGCAGTCTAGTAAACGTTACCCTTAATGTTTTATAATTGTTTTTACATTTAACGAGTGCATTTGGCTTGTTGGATGAGCGAAGTGAAGACTTCCTCTAGACTTTGTGACCGCTTTGCTTGTGTGTTCGTGTTCCTGTTCTTGTGTTCTCTCTCCACAGGCCAAACGCCTCGACCGATTCGAACGCAATGTCGTGGGCACCTTTCTGCGCCTAACTTGGATCTGCCTGCATCTTGGAATTCATTTTTGAAGTAAAACTTCTTAGCTGGTGGTGGCTCATTGGAAAATCTCATAGGGTAAAATTGGTTGAGCTGTGACTTCCTAAGAAAGCATACTGCGCATGTGCAGACTGGGGCAGCAGAAGGGGGCGCGCGTTCTCTGCACAGACCTCGGACTCTCGCTCTCCTCTGCGATCCTGAGAAGGGAGGGAGCAGGGCAGCTGCTGCGAGGGGGCTGGGCAGATTCCTCCATCCTGATTGGCTCCATTACACAGCAGCAGCCAATCAGGAGGCGGTAGCAGGAGCCTGGGGGTGGAGCTGGATTCTTGATACAAAACATTAAATGTATTATTTTGCAACTTTTACTACATTTTCAGACAATTTGCTTGAACCATTTCAGAGAAATGAAATGTTAAAATTGAAAATACATTTAGTATCCATGGTCCCAAACAACACTGTACATACTAATATGTCCACCAATGTAAATGTACATACATGATCAGATTCCATGAGTCATTTTTGGGATATGTATATACTTACACATTTTCCACTTTGGCCATTGTAATTCCCCCTTCCTTTTTATTATTGATACCAATAAATATTTTTAAAAAAAAATTCTTTCTTCCTAGAATCTCTTCAGATCATATTCATTATCTGTCTATACTGGTTGATATGTAATATATACACGCTTACTGTGCATGCAGTGTCCTGTATATAATGTATACACTTGCTCACTTAATGTACAGTAACTGTGTATTTGTAACATGTATCTGTCATACAATGTGCCCAGGACATACTTGAAAACGAGAGGTAACTCTCAATGTATTACTTGCTGGTGTTTTTTGGCTAATAATAAATTAGATTTATTGCAAATCCCTTGTGCCTTGCGTTGCCCTTCTCCTTACTACCTGGTAAAACATTTTATATATAAATAATATAATGTAGAGGTATATGGATAGGGGATAACCTGTCCATGATTTGTGGGTGTAAAGTTGTGATCTAAGATCTCTAAAGTAAGAATTATTTGTATGTAACAGCTGTTCAATTATTAGCAACATATGTGCAGGTTAATTGAACAATTAGGCCAATTATAGGGGTTATAAAAGACTCATATCCTGGTTATTATATCATTAGCCCTGATGAAGTGATGACGCTGTCACGAAATGTGTAGGATGGAACTTTGCAAGTTGTGTATCCAGTAGAGTGGCGACTCAACCAGCCCAGTAATCCCACAGGCCAATTGGAAATCCAGTGTGAGTCCTACAGGGAGTACCCAAGTGGGAGCAGACGGGGTCTGGGAGAGCGGTGAGGAGCTGCAAGAACGCATGCTAAAAAGCACCACTCTTTCCTTAAAAGTGTGACTGCTTTTGTATCCATCACAAAGGAGCGAGTGTCACACTTACCTGTGTTTGTAACGATTTGTTACTATTAAACAGTATTATGCTGTGGGCGTTACGCCCTTTCTCTTTCCTTGCGGTTACATTGCCTCTATCTGGCGAGGATAGGAATCCCTCCGTGTGAGCGCCGCATGCGCACCTGGCAGAGAGGCCGATTCAAACTGAAGCAACAACATCTAAGGCCGCGATTATAGTGGCGGCGTGCGCACGATGTCACGCACCAATTTTTTTTACGTTTATGCACTTTTTCATATAATTTGTCACACGTGTATATACTTTAAAATATATATATGTGTGCAATCCACATGTCGGTGTATACATGTACCTTATACACGGATAATTTGCTGATTCGGACACGCCTTTTCTGAAGCGCACTTTTTTCTCCACATCACAAACTGCACTATAACAACCTGCACATTTACTTTGCCATCCAGGCGGCAGTGATAATTAGTGACTATTAGCGACTGCGTTACAGGTTGGTGTTTAGTTTTCCACGGTACTCACAATGTCGGTATAACTGTTCACATACATAATAGGAGCACTCCCAATTTTTAGTAGCACTTAGTAGAGCCTGCCACGGGTCCACGTTGGCCCACACATCTGGTTGATATTGTGTACAATTCAGAAAGAGAAATCCGGCATCCAGTGAACTTGTGAAGAATTTCAAATTCAAATTTATTTACATAATTACAAGCAATTCGTCAACGCTGCGTTCCCCACTTAGACCTTTTCCAAGATAAAAAAGCAGTGATAGCTGTGTGCTAAATATGCCCCCCAGACATGTAATGGGGAGGGAATTGGAACAATGGCTCCAAGAGTTTGACGCACTGACGCTCTCTTGTTAACTACAGTAGACAGGTGCACCGAGCCTCGCGCTTACAGAGGCCCTGCGCTCTTCCCCACAACAATTTAACTGATTGTCGGGGAGGAGGGCGGGGCTTTTGTAAGTATTTCTTACCTCATTCGGCGGCATCTCCTCCTACAGCGTCCCCTTATGGCACCGCGACATGGTTGTCGCGTTGCTATTAAGTGGATGCCACATGGCTTCGCGACATCATGTGATGCCATGATGTCATGACACCGTGATGCTTGGGGAGGAGGCCCGCCGAACCAGGTAAGAGGCCCCGTGAAAGCCCCTTCACCAAGCCCCGCAAAACTACAAGCCAGCCCTGATAGTAGGTATTGCTTTGACCAGACGTGTCACGCTCGCTCTATTTGATTTATTCTCCGGCTGGTCATCACATTTTGTTCACAGTCCACCGCGACGCTGTGTCTTTCCTCATCGATATTGGAGTATAACAAACACTAAAAAACTAACATAGGATAGAGCGCTCCACCTAAAATTGACCTGTGTGGTGAAAAAGAACCACATACTAATGATAATTAATATAAGTGCTAAACAAGTGAACACATCACCTAAATAGTGAAATATAAATGTGTATATAAGCGCCAAAAAGTGAGTGATAACTCAAACAAGGTATGTGAAATCCTAAATGTAACAAACAAGTACACATTAGAATGGCAGCCAGAACCCGAATCAAGTCTATCCAGTGACTTGAACAAACAGCAACAATAAACACAAGTACAGAAAGTGCTTGGCGCAATTAGAGTAGATAATACCTGTTCTGGGTTAGAACAATGGAATCCGTCTCTGACTTGAAATCGCTGATCCCACTTTGGCTCCTCAAAGATAGATGATTAACAGGTAAGTGGTAAACAGGCAAAGGGTTGTGTCTTTGTCTTTGCAATGAAGAGTTGAATCACCGATTTTCAATGAAGTCTCCAAATCACAGTGCCTATAGAGTGAATAAAATAAACATAGTATGGTACCAAAGATAACATTTATTTAAAAAGCGCAAGACCATAAACATTTGCACCCCCATAGTCTATGGTCTTGACGCGTGATTTCAAAGTGCCGCCCGCAGCTTGAATGTTCGGAGCCACAGCGCTGGCAGCTAACGTCAGATCCACACACCTCACGCCTCGCGGCCGCGACCCAGATTGGTTTCCTCCCCCGATGACGTCACCACCGGGCTGTCTGCTCTCTCCCACTGCCTAACAGACTCGCGTAAAACGAGCTCCGCCCTACGCGTGTAGTATAACTGTTCATACATCGCGGCTTCTTGAGAATAACGAGTTTTATGTTGTTTTTTTCGGACAGTTTGTTGCGAATGAGATGGTTACATGGAAGGGCTTCGCAGTTTGTGATATTATAGTAACCGGATTTCTTTTCCAGCTGCAGGAATGTGAGAGTTGAAGTGATACTCAGTATTTACATTTTTCTTTGATTTCAAGACCGCGCGTGATCGCTGTGACAGACAATAGCCGCCTTTCTGGAAACCGCTATTGTCGTTGCCTCGACTGTCAGTAGAAATTAGGCTTATTTATAGGCTCATATAATACCACACATTTGTATGAGAATTACATTGGCCAGGCGTTACCGTTTCTAACTGAAGTTTAACAATAGGACAACTTGATGACAAAATCCATAGATTGCTGGCGTTTCAAATGTTGTTTTTCCCGTGTTATGAATCTTTGTCCTATTACGTTTACTCGCTCATTCCGCAACGCAATATACAATAGAGCATTTCCCTAGTACTTAATATAATAAAGTAGCAATTCAGCCCTTGGTTATGTGTGTGGGTCTTCTAATGCCTTAAACTAATCACCATCAATTTAGCCCAGTATTTTTAAACGGAGGTTCCTAGGAGCCCTTGGGTACAGAAGAATTTACCATGCATCTGAACACAGACACGCTATAAGAGTTGGGGTTCCTTACAATGCATGTCTCAGACACGCTATTAGAGAGGGTTGGGGCTTCTTAACCAAAAAAAGGTTAACAACTCTGACATATAAATTACACATATGTAAGAATACAAATGCAGGTTGGAGTAGGTTGTTCTATCTCCTTCCTGCCCTTTGCGTCTAAACTCCTTGTATTCTCTCGCTTGCTCAATTTTCTCACCTCCTAATCTCTCCCAGATCCTCTACAATCTGGTTTCCGCACTGCTCACTCCACTGAAACACTACAATAGCTAATGACCTCCATGCTGCTAAAGACAAAGCTCATTACACTCTGCTCATATTGCTCGACCTCTCCAGCCTTTGATACTGCGGACCGTCCTCCTCCTTCACATTCGCCAAACTGTTAGTATCCATAACAGAGCTCTAACCTGCATTTCCTCTTACCTGTCCCATCGTACTTTCAGTGTCTCTTTTGCCAACACTTCCTCCTCCGTCGTTCTCTCTTTGGGTGTACCCCTGGGGTCTGTCACGGGACCTCTTCTCTTTACACACTCTCTCTAGGTGACCTTATCACATCTCGGGTTCAAGTATCACCTCTATGCTGACGACACACAAATTTACTTTTCAACCCTGACCTTACAGCTGCTATACAGACCAAAGTCTCTGACTGTCTCTACACTATATTATCCTGGATTGCTCTCCACCAACTCAAATTTAACATGTCAGACAGAGCTCCTCATACTTCCCCCCAAGCCTGGCCCTACTACATTACTGTTGGCAGTACTATTATATAACCAGTATCACAAGCATGCTGCCTAGGGGTCACATCTGACTCCTCCCTCACATTTTCATCTCACATTCACAATGTAACTAAAACCTGTTTTCTTTCACCGTTTGCAAACATATGCACTTTCATCTGTCGCTGTACTGCTAAAACGAATGCAGGCCCTCAGTCCCTCCTGTCTGCTGCTAGCATCACTTTATTCGCTCCTAAATCTGTCTCAGAACCTCTCCTGTTGAA
Source organism: Ascaphus truei (assembly GCF_040206685.1). Classification (NCBI taxonomy): domain Eukaryota; kingdom Metazoa; phylum Chordata; class Amphibia; order Anura; family Ascaphidae; genus Ascaphus; species Ascaphus truei. Next base: position 8,575,677 of record NC_134501.1, read on the forward strand.
ATCCTTCTCCTGGCTTCCTATAAAATCTTGCATCACACACAAAATTCTCCTCACTTTTACACTCTCCTGCCCCTTACATTTCAGCCCTAATATCTCACTATGCACCGTCCCGACTCTTGCGTTCTGCTCAATGATGTCTTCTGTCTACCCCCTTTGTATCTAAAGCCCTCTTCCGCCTTAAACCTTTCTCATGGACTGCCCCAAACCTCTGGAATATCCTTCCCCCTCAATCCGACTAGCACCCTCTCTACCTTTAAGACCCATCTCTTTAACAAAGCATATGGGTAGCTCTGTGGCTGATACTATACACCTCATACATCCGCTTTGGCCCCTTGCAGACGCACGTACCAGAACACCATCCTACTTATCACTTAGATTGTAAGCTCTTCGGGGCAGGGACTCCTTTTTCCCCAGTTACTTTAATGTTTCAGCCGCTTATTTCCATAATGTGTTATAATATTATGTTGTGTATCACTGCTGTGAATCGCTATATACATAGATGGTGCTGTATAAAGATATGTATCTATATGTCATGTTACATCCACCCTTTACCAATGTGTCTAACAACTCAACTCAGACTGGCCAACCCTCACTACATTAAGAGTAATTCCCAAGAATTTTGAAGTCTCAAAGCTTTTCCACTAATTAGCTCTATCTTTTTTATTAAGGGCAACATAACTCCTTTGGTGTCCTATTCGTATATCGCCACATTAGGGACCAGAAAGCGGTTTAAAGCCAACAATGTTAATAGCTTGTTTTATCAAATACGCCAAATTATTATTCGAAAACGTGTGTATACTGTACACTCACATTTCCACAAACCCCTCCCAAATACTACCCCATCCCCCCATCTATGTGCGCCCAAGGAGGAGGAAACGGAAGTGGAAATATCCGTAATTTCAGCTTGAGACTGCCAAGTCTTGCTGTGCTTAATTACAGCGAGGGAACGCTTCTTGAAGCAGAAGACAAAAAAAAAAACATGCAATTTTCTTTCCAGACTGAGCCTCCTGTGCTGAAGCAGGGATATCCTGAACACCTGACCTTTTTGGTGGCCCTTGACGACTGGAGTTGCCCACTCCTGCTCTAGAACCTGGTCTCGTGTTGCCTCTAAAAATCCTGTACATTAAAAAACGCTCTTTCGGACCGTTACCTGCTGCACCTGGAGGTTTATTTTAGACACAAAATAATTTGCAATGACAAAGCAAGAAAACATTTTGGGGGCATGATTTGTTTTTTTTTTTTCTCTCTCCCCATTGAGACATTTTGTGAAGACGAGAAGGTAAAAGCAAAAGAACAGACAGAACCATAACAATGGCTAATACCATCCAATCGTATAAAAGAGATGAGCGTTTTACACACAGCGCGACAGGTAATCTGGAGTTGGAACTGGCTGGAAAAATCTTTATAAAACAAAAAAGCAGCAACAAGTCATTAAAACAAACAACAAATAATGCCGTAATAATAGTACAACGAGGATGAAACCAGCACGGAGTTTAGTACGGTTTACCGGCTATGCAAACGTACCACTTTACTTTTTCAAGTTCATGCAACATTAGGACCCGTTCAATCCTATTCATATGAAAGGCATTTGCAATATTCATTAATCTGTTGCAATGCAGCAATAGATTAGCAGCATTTTCTCACTTTGCAGTCTGGATATTAAACAATGTGGTGTTCATTCCACCCCAGGCAATGAATTCCTTGTTTCATGGCATGGGAGTTACAATAATAATTACAAAAAAACAAAACTAAAACATTTTAATCCTATGTCTGGGCCATGCCAATCTCAGCGTAGACAATTAGTCTGAAATATGCTAACATTTTGTACAGAACAGATCAAAAGGACACTACACTGGTACAGTATCCTCATACTTTTAAGTCAGTGTTAAAACAAGTTATTCCAGATGCAGTTTGAGATTAATTGATATCTTTAGAAATTATTCTCTTTATATTTTAGAAAACAGTAGACAAAACGTTAACAGAACTGTCAAACATCGCAGAATCTGCTGACTATTTCCCCGATCACTAGAACAAGGATGGAGGTCTTAAACTGCTTCATCGAAAGGAGCACCTAGGCTTCCTGATCATGCATCGTATGTCCATCTTTAGCTGCTTCTCCACATTCAGGTAGAGATGTTCCTTAAATAACGGTTTCTATATTCAGAGATTCTTGCATAGCGTGGACCAAGCCAGAGATCTCTGCTGTCTCAGCATAGATGAAGAATGGATTTGTTGATATCAGGGTTGGTCCAATCGTTACGGATATCATCAAGGTGGTTATCAAAATCCACAAGGGACTCGTAGGACCTGCTGTCCAGGAGGGACGAAGAAATCCTCTGAGCTTCTGACCAATCTTCACAGAAATCCCTGGAAGCACAGAAAGTCTGTCACCCATGTGTGAGATAAATGCTTTCCAAATACAACACAATATTTGCCAACACTGATACCACCAACCATTATGCCAGACACTGCAAGTAACTTTATTATTCATAACTCACCATAAAGTTATTTCACTGGTTTCATGCTAACCCTTCTCAACACCCCCACCCCCCAATCACACATCCCCTCACACCCTCCACCCTCTGTCACACAGCACACATCCCCTCTCTCCATCATCCCCCCCCAATGTCTCATAGCACACGTCCCCTCATCCACTATCCCTCCCCAACATGTCATAGCACACATCCCCTCTCTCTATCACCCACCCCCCCATCCTTATCACACAGCACACATCCCTTTCTCCATCACACTACACATTCACCCTATGTCACATAGCGCACACACCCCCTGTATCGCACACACTCCACATTCACCCACTCCTCCCATACACATAAAACATGTCAGCTGCTGAGCAGACTTTTCCTGTGCCGTTTAGACTGGGGGGTGGGGGGTGGGGAGGGCTGCGATCCGCTTGCCTCTCTCCCCTCTTTGCCAGGTTGAGGGGAGGCGGATAGCAGCTTTCCTGATCTCCAGACAGCGCGGGACGTGGCCGCTGATCAGCCGGCAGCGTTTTACCCCCGCTGGCCGTTGCACCTTGGTTGCAAAACACTGATCCTTCGTGTTGGGAATAGCTTTTTCATTATTTAAGCCCCCAAATGTAAGCCCTTCACTAGCAGGACATTTCTTATGGATCATTAATAAACGTGCGGCTCTCACTCGTGCGGGTCGCGGCCTTTCCACCGGTTGTCATGATGTTCGTACACGTGAATTGAAGGATTTATGCATTCCATTGAGAACTTCGTATTGTCCACCTGTCACATGAGAAAACAAATACATTACATCTCCCATCCAGGGGTTCTGAACTGTCCCTCATCAGTAACATCTTCAATGCCATAAACCATGCAAGTTACCCCGCATTCGTTCCGCTTTGAGTGGACATTGGCCCATAAAGACACCCTTTGGGGACACGAACGTACACACGGCCGTGTAAGTTAATACTATATTACTATATAACGTCACCATCCCTCATTACCATTCATCTCAGTGCACATCACTGTACACACGGGGACATTCTTACGCGTTGTACATTCGTGCACCGTTTCCTCTCAGTTGTTTTATTATACATCTGATAGTTCGATGCTTTTATTCATGTGCATGGTATATTCTTTTCTTCACTTTCTATGACCTGCGCTCCCCTACACATTACATAAGGATCGTGGGAGGATCCGCGTCGGGTTGAGCAGCAGCTACATCACTGGCCCGTATTGTGTATGTTCTTATTCTTGTCTATATACACCGGAGTTATTGTTATCAAAGTTTGGTTATCCTAGAGCACCCCAGATATCCTCCATTCACTTACCCTTTTGTGACTGGGGTGGCCACCAACATGTTAGGTTTTCAGGATAAGTGGAATCCGGAAAGGAAAAAACACTGGTACACAGCCGAAGAGAGCAACGCTGGACTAAGTGACCACTTGAAAAATGTATTGATTAAAAAACATAGGAGGTAGAGTCCTGGCAGCTCCTCTAACGCGTTTCACGCACAGGGCGCTTTGTCAGAGAGTGATCTGTCAGGATAGGTCGTGCCTTGATATAGGGCGTCACTGATCAAATCACCTGTAACCTAAAATCAGTTTAATTGTAACTTGATGCACATGATCAAAACGTCACAGCACCATAGTACTCCGGATATGGCTCTCATATATCAAGGGTCAACCTGAAGAACAATCGTGAGCCCGAACGTCATGTGTATATTATCAAAATAATAAATAATAGAAGAATGTGTAAAGTGTAACTAACAAAAAAGAAATAAAAATAATGGGGGGGGGAAAAAAAAATGTATATATTAGGCTACGCTTATAGCGCCGGCGACGCCAATGGTGACGTCAGGCAACAGTCGCTGGAAAAATCTAATTGAGATGACGTCCAGCGATCGCGACCAAGCTGTCGCGTCGTACTTACTATAAGCGCACGCGACGGCGGCAATGCATTTGTTTTGACCTGACATCGCGTCGCTACAAGCGCAGCCTAAGAAATACATTTAAAAAATATAAGAAATATAATGATGATTGAGTGTTAAATGATGAGTGTTAAAATGCTGGCCATAACATACTAGTATAACAAACACACACAAAAAACAGCATCTACCTCTATTCCAATGAGGCATATGTGTGTATATACAGAAATAGAAAATAAGAATTTTCTAATGGTCACTTAATCCAGCGCTGCTCTCTTCGGCTGTGCACCGGTGTTTCTCCTGCCTGGGAGCAGCCGCTCTGGAGCTGCTGTGTTTGTGGTCGTGGTTTCGATTGGCTACAATCACCAAATCAAGCTGCATTGTTTCGCTTGTGAGCACGGGAGCGGATGATGCCGGTCTTCATGATAGTGAGTTAATTACAACAGTAAAGTGCTTTTTGTTAAGCCAGTTATTTATTGCTGCGCAAATCATTCCTGTCTTAGGCACAGCTGGGGCATCACATCACTGCTCCTGCCTTTACCTAGTAACCCTTCACTCCCCATGTGGCTATAGGGGCTTCGCAGTTACTTTAAATCTTAAAACGACAAGAATGTCAGCAGGCATCATTACCATATTCACACTATAAGGAACAGCACTCCTGTTCTTATTACAGTTACACCACAACGGTTTCTGGAGCACTGGAATGGTGGACTATTTTTAGAACACTTCCAACAAATACAGGTTTTCAAAATATCCATGCTTCAGCACAGGTGGCAGTTGTGCTGAAGCAGGGATATTCTTAAAACCTGACCTGTTGGTGGCCCTTTGATGATGCTCTACTCTTCTCGCATCTACCTTGGATTTACCAGCAGCAGCACGTCATCCAAACAAGGAGGTGTTTGTGAGTCTATTTGCTTTATGCTATATTATTGCCCCCAATGAAATTGATTGTGGTGAGTCTCTCACACACTTTCAGTTTTCAGGGATTCATGGCTTTATTCTGCTTATGGATTAACTCACATTCATGATATACACCTACCTGTGTTTTGGGATTGATTATTCATTCTACAGCTGGGTATTTTGAGCATTCTTACAACTTTCTTGGGGGCCCTTGAGGACTGGAGTTGGCCACTACTGCTCTATGAGACACACACACACACACACACACACACACACACACACACACACACACACACACACACACACACACACACACACACTTTAATCCATTTCTTCCTAAACCCGTAACACGTCTTTTCTTTTGATTTTGTTACCTTCACTTTTTTTTTTTTTTTTAAATCTACGGTCACAATATTAAAAAGACTTATTGTGTTCCCATTTACTTGCAGACTGAATTTTAAGAAATAAACACGGTAGAAAAAGGCTAACCCTACTATGGACACAAGAACATTGAATAATATTTGTATTACAAGCTCGGAAATGTTAAGTTAGAACTGTAGCTAGCAACTTCCGTGCCCTTTTTCCAAGTTTAAAAACAAACAGTAGTGGGTGTAATATAAATAATATACATCTTTATACCATTATCAGAGCAGCTTCGGCAAAGCCTTCTGCAATCCTGGAGGCAATCTTCTCAGCAACCTGGTTTGGACTAAAGGAAAGTTTCAGTTAATTGCGTACAACAAAGAAAATAGGAAAACGAAGGAATCGGCACAGACAGGCATAACGTAAAACGTCTGGACAGAGAGGAGACTTATTGACTGATGTATTTCACAGAATGATGTGTACCCCATCCCAATGCTGGTCACTAAAGTAATCTGAGGAGTTTATAGTAAACAGAGGATGATGGGCTCCACCCTGTGATGACACATGGAACTACAGGGCAAGGAGGTATAAGAATCAGAGGGAATATTCTGGAAGGGAAGGTTCCAGAAGGAGAGAAGAGTAGGAGACTCGGGGGAGTTGAGAGAGTAAAGAAGAGATTAGGCCCCCCCTGTTTGTGTTTAGTTAGGGACAGTATCTTAACACAGTTAGGATCCCTATAAAATGGACAAAAGATATATGAAGTTCCCAGAGAGGGAATGCAGACATGCCACAGAGAGCTGCATAGATAGGGCTCTAGGATGTCAGGGGAACAGACCTACAAGTAGATCTCCATATTCAGAGTCTATAGCCCCTGAGAAAGTAGCAGTAACATGACTGGAAAGGAGTGTAAGAATAACCTCCACAGAACAGGATCTCAGAAAGGGGCCAGAAATAGGATCACAAGGATAATGCTAAGCATATGACAACGGGGGACCTAGTCCAATACAGGTATTCCTGTCAGTAACAAGTGTACGCACCTCCCAGGAGTGTTAACAGAAGGCAACCAGGGAAGAACTATGTATAAAGTGATAACAGTATGGATGAAACAAGGCACAACCATGTCACTCTTATTGTAAATGTGGATGCAGTGGCCCCAAGCCTGGGAACATGAATAAGATTTATGTAGTACTATAAAAACTCCTGGTGCCCCCATCTTTTCCACCGCCCAGCTGACCACAGACAGCCACCCGAGACAAGGTAAATCTACGCTGATGTTAAACACACAACGACACCGAAGTTACCTCCCCAGGGAGCCGGCAGGGAGGGTTACAGAAACAAGAATTTAGATGTTATACCAATGCTTTATAATATAGTACACAGAAGAAAAAAACCAGATTCACATGCCTCATACAGGTCTGCAGCCCTGCCTTTCCTCATTATCTCAACATTCAATGCTTACACTGCAGCCAGGGATTCTGGGTAATGACATGCAAATTAGCAGTGTGTCACTTTTTGCTTCTTAGCCATTTTAGCATGTAACCCTATAAATGTATGTCTGCCATATTACACAGCTATTCAGGACAGCATGGTTTAAAGAAGTGCAGAGCCAGTAATCCTACTCAAAGCCGTTTCGACCTTTTGGGTCTCACCAGGGTGATGGTGGTTATACTGGCTTTACAATATGAAGCTGGGGCAGGTTTCAACCGCACATTAAGTTATGGCAGGTAAAATAGTGACCAAAACCCTTCACCGTACAGCAAATAAAAATATCACTTGTGAGCACATTCACATCTCAGATAATATAGAACAAAACTTGAGAAACAATAGTAATTAAAGTGAGAAAATGACTAATGGTACAGCGATACAGTGCACAAACTGACCCGTTATCTTTCAGACGTTCGTTGGCTTGGTAATATCCAGCAATCACGTAACCATTTTCCTTGCACCATGAATCAATCTACAAAGAAACACATGCGTCAATTTAATATGAACAGCAGCACGGCATCGATATACAACGCCTTTAGCAATACTGCATTTTCTTGGGCTAGCTCTTTACATTTAGACTAAAAGCTCGTTAAAAATACATAACTTTTTTAACATAAAAGGAATAAAGCTGGAATCCTTTTTTTCTACATTTTGCTAGTTGGGAAACCTTCTCATGAACCAGCCAATTGTTCAAAGGTGTAACAGTGCGCACTTTTGAAAGTTCACTTCTTTTCTTGAGGTGTCCAGGATTATACAGAGCCGTCATTGTATGCAGAATTTGACAGGCCCTGTTGCAAAGAGCACTCAATCTCAGGAAGACAAGGTGACTTGTCCAAGGTCACGTCAGAGGTGGAATTCCAACGCCATTCATCCACGGCAAAGGAAGTGTCCTTATCACAAAGTACACATGAAGAAGAGACGTGTGAGCTTTCAAAATCTGTGTACACATTATTACGTCATAGAACGCTCTTTTTTTGTGCCCATCAAAAGGTATCACCACTTACAATGAATCTACACATTTACATAACCAATAAGGAAACTAGAGGTTTGGTACTAGGTATTTTTATTTTCTTACCAGGGTTAATGCCACCTCCAGCATGGGGGCCAATGCCATTGTGCCGTGGAAAAGCGGAATACAATCCACAAACAGCACTTGCTGCTGCCCCTCTCTGCGCTTTTGCTTCTCTGCCACCAAGATGCCATTAACTGCGCAGGACGGATATTTTGCCCCGTGAAGCATTATTTTGCAGTAAGCCTGGGTTGTCAACCTAAAAACAGGCATTTTCTAGATAGGAAAAAAAAAGAAGATTAGTATGACTATTTCCATTCACGTAAAACCACCTTAATGCTACAAGACTTGAGTGCTACAATGTTGGAGGAAAGGTTGAGGTATTCACAACTATACACACACACACACACACACACACACACACACACACACACACACACACACACACACACACACACACCTCAAATAGAAATATTACTGCGTGCTCATTTGCATGTCTTACTTAAGACAGGTCTGCAACCCTGCCTTTCACCATTATCACCCAGCATATACACACACTGTGTGTTTTATGTATATATCTATGCATATAACTATATATATATATATATATATATCACATCTCTGTGTGTTCTATGCACATACATGACAGTTATACAGCTTACAGATAGATGCCCAGTCACACATATAATATATACACATATAACATAGAAATAAAAAATAAAAAAAATAAAATATATATATATATATATATATATATATATATATATATATATATATATATATATATATATACACACATACATACAATATATATATATATACACAGCCTGTGAGACACCACAATACTCGTACTTCATATCCTGAAATCACGAGGCTGAGAGCTACAAGTTTACGGTGGGTACAAAAAAGATGTCTGCCCTGAGCCCCGGGGTATCCCTCACCGTAGGGCGGCCCCGTGTGAGGGGAGGAGCCGGGAGTGGAGTCACCGCCGGTAAGATGCCGGGTCTGAGCGGCCTCTGTCACCGGGAACACTCACAGCCGCAAAGCACAACCAGCTGCAGTCAACCGAGGCGCTCCGACTGTCGTAAAGATGTCAAGGCCGAAGGGTGAAGGGATGGATGACCACGTGACTGGGTGTGAAGCTAAGGGCGGCCATATTTTATTTGGGCAAAAGGTAGAAACTAATATAAATATCTGGTTAAATGACATGAAGCGGAAGCTAAAGAAACAAAGCATTGTGCAATGCACAGTGATATGGAATTTACACACAAAATGAATATATGGAGTAGTGTTTGATGTATGTTTATATATATTTATATTATGATTATATGTATATTACAGACAGTGTTGTTAGATCAGGATCATATTACGTTTTTCTGCTCTAATTTCCAGCAATGTAATGTAGTTACTATGTAACTGTAATATATGCAATCAGTTTTCAGCCCCATCATCCATAATCTCATTCTGCTGATACCTGATTTGTGGCGTCATTAAAGATGGCTGCTGTACACCTGGCTTCTGTCATCACCATGGAAACCTCATATTCTCTTGGTAGCACTGGCTCCCCATGGTAAAACAGGCCTGGCCACTTCTAAACCCTTCTGCTGCCAGATATTTGTATTACGCGTATCCACAGGAGTGCAAATATGGCAGATACGAGTGCATTTTACAGGTAGTCCTCGCTATCCAACGTTTCACTTTACAACGAATGGCATATCCAACGGTTTACAATGCAACCCTAAGGGCATTTCGACGCCGGAATGCGCTATCCAATGCGCACCGCCACTGATTAACATGGGACTCACTTTACAACGTTTTCACTATCCAGCGCTACTTCCAGAACGGATTCCGGTGGATAACCGAGGACTGCCTGTATTAGAAATAGTAGTGACTTCTATCAGTGAGACTGCGCTGAAGTCTGTGAGACTGCCCCCAAATCAGGATAAAAATCAGTGAGACTGACCCCAAATGAGTGAGTCTCACAGAAGATTAGTGAGAATGGACACGTCTGGTATTTAACCCCGGGGGGGGGGGTCCGCACTGATCATTTCACACATTTGTGCCATGAACTTGGCTTACAATCTAATTTTGGTGCCTGAGCTGGGTTGCCTTTACGGGTTTGACCCAGAGACTACGGGTTTGGCTACAGGTTTAACCGAGAAATCTCCGGGCAGCAACAGCATCTCCCCCCTGCAAATCCCATCAACATGGCGCCACGTCGTCATGACAATTGGACATCACGTAACGCATGTTGCCATGACAACAGGCGTCACGCTACGCCTTGGCGCCGTAGCAGCTTCGCACCGCGACGTCGTCACGGCAACGCAGCGCCATTTGACATCACGGAGCCGTGCTGACTGGACCTTGCAGGGGGAGATGCCGCCGGTGAAGGTAAGAGAAACAAATGTAAACAATTTAATTGCAAAAAGGCTCCGGGGTAGCCTTCAATACAAGGTGGCAACCCTGTGCCTGAGGTGCAAGGAGATATTAACATTAGCAGGTTATTGCAATGGTGTGACATCATGGACGTTAATCTAGGTGAGAATGTATATTGATGGGGCCATTGCTGCTGAATGGACAGAGGAGAGTGACACTGTTACAGCAGAACTCATTGTCTGCAGCCGTCAACCACAGCCATGGGGGGGGGGGAAGTCCTCCAAACTGTCCCAGGTTGCACCGCGGCAGGGGGCGGTGCTTCTTTCTCGCCTCTCGCTCTGCTCTGTCTTGCTGGTTCCGGTGTCCTTCCTGGCTGCGTCTCGCTGGTTCCGGTGCCCTCTCTCTGTACTTCCCGGTGGTGTGAGCGGTGTGGAGGCGGCAGGTAGGGGGGCTGCGCGGGGCCCGGGGCTGCCAGGCCTCTCCCCTGCTGTAACACAGACCCATAGGCCTCTCTTCCCTGCACCCCGGGGTGGGGTGTCACGAAGAGGTCACATTAATCATTTTTATACAATCCCAGCTGCAACATAATGTCATTAAAGGATAATTACTATTCATGTCTTTGCACATGTATAATTATTTGTAAGGCATACATACATATATCACATTACCGTGCCTCTGTAGTGGTCAAAGCAGCTGCTTTATTGACCATTATGATTTCCCCCTCACCCCCCTCCCCTTCCACTTGCCAAATAAATCAATGACATACGGAGTTGGTTACTTTTTAGCTGAGCTCAGCTTAATGTAGTTTTTTTTTATTTTTAAAGGGGGTATCAACTAAATACATTTTCCATATTTTCTGAAGTTATGCAGCTTGGCAAAGACACTGTGACCTATCAAGTTGGGTCATTTGAAGGAGCTGGATGAACGGTGTTCTTACATATGGCTGTCAGTCACCTTTAATTCCTGCTAGTCGTTGAGGACTGGTGGTTTTGCAAAGACGATCAATATTGACAGAAAGATGAGATTTGCCTCTGCTATTTTTCTCGACAGTTTTGGGATACTCCTTTTAGATTTACATCTGTGCCGCTGTTCTTCTGTACATAATAATACATATACATATTTTGTTTCCTAGAATGTTGTCTTCAAGAGTACTTAGCTTAGTTGGGAAAAGAGCCCTTTCTACCTCCATCTGTCTGCGAGGACATGGTGAGTCATTTATTTATAAGACGCATCATCTGACCTAATGATTATTTCATATTTTCAGCCATTGTTTGCACACCTGGTCGTTGAATCTGCTGCAAGAATGTTTTATTTTTCTTCAAAATATTTGACCAGGAAAAATTCATTAAGATTAAAATCTTGTTTTTATTTCCTATTTGAAAAACAAATGAACCTTTCATTATATCAGCTGATCAGATTGATGGTAAAGGAGTTTGCAAAATTCTATGCTCTCTTTGGATTACTAGGGACAGGTAGCTATAGATCAGGAGTGTTCAACTCCACTCCTCAAGCCCCACCCCCCAACAGGTCTGGTTTTCAGGATATCCCTGCTTCAGCACAGGTGGCTCAATCTGAGGCTCGGTCTTTGACTCTCCGGGTATAAACTTAAAACTAGTTTATTGCATCCAACAAGGTAAAAGAATAGCTCCTGTGGGTTTCAAAACGTTGTGCTATTCTTTTACCTTGTGGATTCAATAAACTGGTTTTAAGTGTATACCTGGAGAGTGCGATGGACTTCAATTTTTTGATATACTGGAACCATATACACACACACAAAGGAAAGTCCACAGTTCGGGCTAATGTAAAACGAAAGTGGCCTTGTAGGTGCACCTAAGGGGAAAATAGGAGATAAAGGGATCCCCAGAGGTGAAGGACAAAACGAAGCCCCTTGTTCAATGCACAACTACCGAAGAGACGGATACCGTTGTTCTGAAATGGTCAGTTGTTTAGGAGAGTGTCTCGTGAGAAAAAGCAATGAATGCTGCGTAGTATCCGTGTCACAGGAGGCAGCATGTAAAAATGTGACCTAAAATATTACTTTCAATAAGTATACTATAAAGTAAAATGTCACAAAGTTCACAATGAGGACGTAGTTGCCTGATGATATTTAGCAACAGTTGGTGAACAGAAAACGTAACTACAATGGTGTTCGTCTACTGTAGTTGCGCATTGTACGAGTGGCTTAGTTTTCTCCTTCCCCTCTGGGGATCTCTTTATATACTGGGACCATTCCTAGGGGTTAGAGGAAGGAATAAGGAAAAAGCAGCTTGCTGTGCATCTCGGACCCCTAGTTAAGTGGTTCGCCTCTTTTGGTGGCTTACATGACAGTCGTCAAGTAGGTGGTACTGCCACACTGCTCTATCGCTGAATTTTGTAGCTGTGCTACATTTCATGATTTTGCTTTTGTTTCATACCTCTCACCTTTGCAGTTGTTCCGATTAGTTTAATGAGTGAGGTTTCTGTGATTACTTTAATTGACATTTTTCCTCTTATTTTTCTTTCCTTCTTTTTTTCATTTCTAGCCGGCGTTGTTAAAGCTGAGGGTTACTCCCTTCCCGTATATATTGATAATCGGGATTCTCCGCTACCTGACATTGCTTACATACAGTCTCTGTCCCCCGAACAAAAGGCTCTGAAAGAAAAGGAGAAAGGTTCTTGGTGCTCTCTGAAGGCCAACGACAAACTTGAGCGTAAGTACGAACTTCTGGAAGCCTCTCATTGCTTTGCATGGTCTACTCCTGTAGATCTCGTGTTTGAATGAATTCAATGGTAAAGCAGCGGGGCACTAGAAGTTGAAGAAAAGGTTTCTTTATTGAATGTACATATTCCTCCTACGCGTTTTGCTCCCAGCTGGGACCGAAATGCGTAGGAGGAATATGTATATTCAATAAAGAAACCTTTTCTTCGAGTGCCTGCTGCCTTCCTACCATTGAATACTGTCAATGGCCTGAACATGATGTGTATAATGAACAACTGGATTTTCTTTATCCTTCACTCTAGATACCTTGCGTAGTTTGCAGCCTTTAAAAAACAAACAGCCTACATTCAAGTTACATCCAGGCTTATTTCCAGTATTGTTAAATGTAGTAAAGGTGTTTTTCACTTCTTCACTTATCACAGTATTTGACGTGGCATTATTTTGAGTGTGTCTATGGAATTGGCTGTTGCGTTGGTAATCCCGTGGCCTGAAGTACTTTAGCACGGAGGGAATGGAACTCCAGTACCTGGCCGCTCTCTTCACCTGCTTACGTCGCTGACATGTTTCCTATATTCTGTTACATGGACCCATGTCGTTATCGGGAAGCGTCCAAAATCCACTTGATAACGTTGGGTGTAAAGAGGAGGTTGTGCTGTAAGTGAATAATTTTGCGTGCTGTCTCCTCAGTGTACCGCATCGCATTCAACGACAGCTACGCTGAAATGATGAAGGGAAGTAGCGAATGGAAGACGGTCATCGGCGGCATTTTTTTCTTCATTGGTTTTACCGCTTTCATTATCCTTTGGCAGAGGAAATATGGTAAGCAGGAAATGAGGCGCGCACCAGTGAGCTGTAACGAGATACGAGGCCGTACAAGACCTTTTGCTAATAAAGTTATCGTTGGCATATTACAGCATGGCATTAGAACAATGGTGCTCAACTCCAGTCTTCAAACCCCCCCCCCCCCACCCCTACACAGGTCAGGTTTTCCGGATATCCCAGGTTCAGCACAGGGGGCTCAATCAGAGGCTCAGTCATAAACTGGGCCTCTGATTGAGCCATCTGTACTGAAGCTGGGATATCCGGAAAACCTGACTTGGTGGGGGGGCTTGAAGACTGAAGTTGAGATCCCCTGCATTAGAAGCCTCTCCACTAGCTTTAGCATTGTCACTGGTATTTGCTATTTTGTGTGTGTGTTTGTGTGTGCGTGTGTTAACAAAACCTGCATCAGATCACCTTATCTGGAAGAAAAGGAAAGTACAGCCATGTGGAGGGGGAAAGGCCATTTTAAACAATGAACCAAGAGGTTCTTCTCTAATGTCATCATATAACTACAAAGAAAGCGCTTTTATTTTGGCATTTTAGCTTTACACGGCAGCTTGTTCTTGCACGGACTTGTCGGGGGAGAGCCAGTTCATTGATAATTCATAAAAAGCTGCTCATGTGATGACACTGTAAACTCAACCTTTTTATCAGTACTTTTAACATACAGAGAGCTCAGAAAGGCGTTTTTATATTGGGTGCATTTCTTTTTTGTACCCATCGATGTGATGGTCATATGATTTTTCTCATGCCTGAAATACAGTGGAGAACCAATAAACACAGGGATATACCAAATAAGTAACATGGGAAGGATGTTGATTCAGGGAGTAATCTGGTTGCCAATATTTGGAGCCAGGAAGGAATTTTTCCCCTTATGAGATCATTAGATGATATTTCGCTGGGGTTTTTAGTTCCTCTGGATCAATATACTGTAAATAGAAATATAGGATAAAGTATCTGTCGTCTAAATTTAGCATAGGTTGAACTTGGACGTATATGTCTTATTTCAACCTCATCTACTATGTAACTATGTAACTTTATTTCCATCATGGCACCAGAATGTGCTGCAAGACATTTATGCCTTCAAAGTATAATTGTAATGTACTTTAGGATTTCAAAGTTGAGATGTGCACAAGTTCTTATTTATGGGAATGTATTGCAACTAAATATGTTTTCTTAATTTTGGGGTCTTTGACCACAACAGCTTCAGTCTTACAGCGAAATGGCCCAGTGTTCGGGGACTATTTCCTTATTGATCCCAGCATTACTCTGGGAAAAAGAGCAATAGCAAGGACATGTTTTCTTATTGATTAGCAATCCTGACGCTCATGCTTGGGGAACAGGGACAAAAAAATCGTCAGTCTCTCGTAGCGACGCTTGGGACTGTCATTGTGACGGCTGTTTTTCTGTTCATTTCTTTTAAAAAGCGAGTCATTTAACAATTTGAAATGGATAATTGATGATCTTTGCAGTTTTTGGTGATGTTCCCCACACACTGTCGGAAGACTGGGTGGCCATGCAGACCAAGAGGATGCTGGACATGAGGGTCGGCCCAGTCGAAGGTTTCTCTTCCAAGTGGGACTACGACAAGAACGAATGGAAGAAGTAAACTGCGGTCATCAAACGCTCCAATTCCGCAAACAAGACCCGTTTGCCTAAAATGTACATTGGTCCATACTTGACATGATACCTCTGCTTATTTACTGGGATGTATCTTCCATAATTGTTACCAATAAAGTGCTGGTTTACTTGAATATTTCTTTCTGTCATTGTGTTAAAGAAGCATTATAGACATCATTTTTTTAATCAGTTCTGTAGTATTAGATACATACTGCGTTAGAAAAAAAAAAAAAATTCAATGCCATTTTTGTGGTTTTCATATATATCAAGCATCCATTGGTTGCTCTAGCAGGCTTTAGAACACTTCCCCAGCAGTGCAAGAGCTTTGGCAACATATCACAAACCGGAAAGTGTTGCAGTGTTCCCAACAGATGACTGGCTGAGGTGAAAGCTGTAACAATAGATAATGTAACACTTTGTAATACAAGGTTACATTGTAGCTGCTGTTAAACTGACTGAAGGATTGATTTCAGGAGCAGCCATTCCGTGAACCAAGAGTGCAGGATATTTGCTGCTCGATCACAGGAACGGTAGGTAATCAAATGCTGCCTATGTTAAAACCAAAAATAAAAAGTGTAGCAAGGAATGCTGCTACGATCTTCACATTCGGAAGACGGACATCAGTATTGCTGCTAGATCAGACAAAGCCCCGGCTTCTGGCAGAGATCGTTCGACATCCCATTATACAAAATCTTTTCATCATTGTGAATACGACTTTGTTTTGGACAAGGGATGAGGACATATCGGTGCTAATTAGCAAGATTGCAGTAAGTTCAAAGTATTCACTCAAATAAAACTTTCATATTTAACATGTTTACTTATGATTAATAGCTTTTTTAAATGAGGCCTGAAAGCCGATGCTTTTGATTATACCATGAAATATGCAATCTGTACAGCTCTTGTTGGGCGTGCATGTTTAGTGAAGGGGGGCAGGGGGGGTGGTGAGCAGTGATTCTGCAAATACAAAGTGGGGGTGTGAAGCTCTCCCGAGAACTCCATGCAACGTTTTGCACAAGTGAAGTTTCAGTTAGAAGAACACCTTCCTATTTTAATTACTGGTGCGAGTTCCTAACATTTCTTCTGTATGAAAATGTCAGAACATAATCACTACATAATCGTATTGCACTCTGATTAAACACCCTGCAGGACTTCAGTCCCGTATCTCAGAAATAGGATGACTTTTAAAAAAAAAAAATCCTATCAAAGAGAGGTACTCTTTCCTTCCATCCTTGTACAATGACAGTAGACATGTCCACTGAGATTTGGTCTCAGCGTCTCTTCTGGCTTCCGATGAAATACCGTTTTACTTTAAAAATCCTCTTAAGGCTATACACTCTTCTGCCCCTCCTTACATTTCAGCCCTAATTTCTCGCTACACACCTGCTCGACTCTTGTGTTTCGTTCAAAGGATGTCTTCTGCCTACCCCTTTTGTATCTAAAGCCCTCGCCTGCCTAAAACCTTTCTCACTTACTGCCCCACACCTCTGGAATGCCCTTCCCCTTTCTCCACCTTTAAGGCACATCTTAAAACACCTTTTTAATGAAGCATTTTGGTACAGTAGCACCACAGGCTAATACTACACATCTCATATGCCTTTACACGACCCCTTGCAGATACACTTATAACATCCTCCTACGGTCTCTGTAAGTTCTCCCTACTTACCACTTAGATTGTAAGCTCTTCGGGACAGGCACTCCTTTGGCTAAATATCTACTTTTATGTATGAAACGGTTATTCCTATTGTCACATCTGTTACTGCTGTATAGGGCCAAGTACAGTACATGGATGAATATATATATATAGCAACTGTAAATATTCCTGTATATTCATTTGCATGTCTTAGACGGGTCTGCAACCCTGTCTTTCACCATGATCACCCAGCAAACAGCACTTCCACTGCAGCAAGGGATTCTGGGAAATGACATGCAAATGAGCACACAGTGCAACTTTTTATCTCATGCTCACATTACATGAGCAACCCTTAGGCTAAGGCCCCGCTCCCAGAGTCAGCGCACCTGCGCTGCTGACAGGCGGTGCGCTGAGATACACAGACCGCGATCTGCGGTCTGTAGGGAGCGGGAGCCGGAGCTGGAGGTGGGCGGGAGGTGGGAGGTTTGACAGGGAGGTGGGCGGGAGGTGGGAGGTTTGATCGGGAGGTGGGCGGGAGGTGGGAGGTTTGATCGGGAGGTGGGAGGTTTGACAGGGAGGGGGGGCGTGGCTTGAGCGGAGGGACCCGCTACTCTCCCCCCCCCCTCCCTCCACGGACTCGGGCTGGAGCTGGAAGGTAAGTTTAAACACACACACGCAGGCACTCATTCATACACGCGCACACGCACACACGCGCACACACACAGGCAGGCACTCACGCACTCATACACACGCGCGCACACACAGGCAGGCACTCACGCACTCATACACACACACACGCGCGCACACACAGGCAGGCACTCACGCACTCATACACACACACACACACAGACAGAGGCAGGCACTCGGGCACATACACACACAGACAGGCACGCACTCAGACACACACACAGAGAAAGGCACTCACCTGCTTTCACTCCACACTCCTCCCCGCTCCCCGAAGCCTCTCCTCCTCCCGCAGCCTCCCCTCCCCATTGGCTCACAGCCACACACGTCACGCGTCAACGCTAGGAAACACCATTCTCTGGTGTCTCCAGCGGCTGACGCGCTACAGCGTGTAGTGCTCTGTGCAGCCAGTGGGGACCGGGACCGGCTCGCGAGGATTCCCCTGCTGGTGGGGAACTCGCGACCCGCCGCCCGCGCCAACGAGCGCAGCGGGACCGAGGCCTTAGTCAATGCATGCTGCTTTAAACACAGCTTTTAAGCAAGGACTTGGGAGATGCAAAGTCAGTTAACCCACTCACAGACATGTTTCAACCTTGATGGGTATCATCATGTGAGGTTGGCTCGCTGACATTTGCTCAAATGAGATAAGAGTAGGTAATCACCACGACTATTAAGGTTATGGTGGGTAAAAAAAGTGACTAAAATAATATAACTGTGTGTGTGTATATATATATATATATATATATATGTATATATGTATAAACTAAGTATACATACATACATACATACCTTCTTAATTTTCATCTTTCTACAGAGACCCCATACCACCCACTTCCCCCACACCAGAGGAACCAACCTGCTACTCAATCCTACAGAAACATCATAGAACACAAACCCCTCTCACCCCCCCTACTCCCAGAAATGTTAGACACCGTTTTTATTAAAATAATAAGCAAGACCACATATAAAATTATATTGCCTCACAAAATCTAACTTAAAATCACAGGTCTACACCAGCGGTGACTATTTCCCCATCTCCAGCACAGTCCCGGGTTCAGGATGCAGTGAGGAGTAGATTTGGGGTAGCTCCCCTCTGGGACACGGTGTGATCTTGTCCCAGCTTGTGGTCAGTGGAGAGGAGCTGACACCACGTGGATGTCACTCCGCACCACCCCCTTCCTTTGTCAGTCCGGACTCCGGAAGGGAAATCTGATGCCTAAATCCTTCTGATGCGTCTGCAACCTGCACCTCCCCTGTAAGCCTGGCAACTCCTTCCCTCCCTGCCACCTCCTCTCCCCCTGCCCTCCCCTCTCTCTCCCCTCTCTACCACTTATCTTCCTCTACTCTCTTTATCTTCTCTCACTCTTTATGTCCCTCCCACTCTCTCCCTGCCCCCTTCCCCCCTCTAACTATCTGACTCCCTGCACCTACCCCCCCCAGTCTCTGCCCCCTTACCCTGCCCTCCTACCCACGCCCCTTTTCCCCAACCTCCTGCTGACTCTGTGTTTATTGCAGCTCTTGGTAACCACGTTGAGAGTCATGGGAGGAGGAATGAGCCAGGTACTCACCAGCAGAAACTGCCTAGGGATAAATAACCATGTCTAGGATAAGTGAGCACAGCTATATGTTCAGGTCACCCAGCAGGGACTTCAACTCACCGTGTATCTGTATTTTTATTACAGCTTTCATGTGCTAATCTAATATTGCTAATTAAACCTTCTTTGCCGGAAGGACCTGCAAATTGGTTCCATTTTTTTTTTAAAGATCTAATTATGTTATAATTGGATAATTATGGAGCGTTATTATAATCTTACCATTGTTATCATTTTAATTAGAATTGGAATTCGCCTGACTTCCGCGTGAAACCCTATAGCTGTGAGAGAAACCTGCAGTGCATCACAGAGCAACTTCCTTATCTGTGATTTCAATTATTAATATTTTATATTTAGCATTTACATTATTGTTTATATATCATTCCTAAGCGCTTCTATTTTAATTTGACAATTTGCCAACCTAATAACATTCATGTAATCCTTTCACATCTTCAGCCAGCTAAGTATGGGGGAATCCTTATTTAAAAAAACAAAAAACATATTTTGTTATATTTTCTCTGTTATACCTTATGATTACTTCTATTATTTTTGTCATTATCTCAATTTTTATTGGGACTTTCATTTACCCATCAGGTGTTACTCCACCTTTTGCTATCTGAAGGGCATTGCTAGAGTTAAAACCCCCAGGAGGCGCATTATTCTATTTATATATGCATTGCCATAGACCTAACATATAACATAGCAATACACTGCTTATTTATCCAGAAATTGTACAAGTGTGATTGAAGAGTATGGACTGTAAATTTGGAAAGAGACCCCCTGCCGGCATAAACCTTTACATTCTTGGATAGCAACTTCTGCCCTATTGGTATTCAGTTCTGATTGAGAATGTACAAGGTGGCAGAAGTACAGACTTCACTTACTACTGCTCCGCAGAGCTAGCAATCCTTTTTTTTTTTGCAGCTGGCTCGCTTTCTCCACGCAGTGTGTTGCAAACCAATCTGGCAAACGGGTTAATTTTAAGATAATGTAGCACCCAGGCTATCAAATGTAAAATGGGAAATACATAAGTGGGAGGATCTTGGGAAATAGGAAGCGCTAAAATTATCTTGTAAAATAGATTTTGTTTTGTGGTCATTATCTCTTTATGTTGATATTTGCATGTCAAGGAAAGAAATCCCCCTTTTAAATAACGTTTGTTACCTAAGAATGATTGATGAGGTTATACGCCAGTTCCCATCTCTGTGTGTGTAGTTTTTTTTTTTTTAACAATTGTGTGATATGACTGTTTTTGTGCTTTTTGGACCTGAGACATCCATTACTTCTGGGCCGTGATAAGTACCAGGGTATGAGAGGGATCGGCTAAAATTAGATGCTGGCCGTCTGCCTGCACGAAAAGGAGAGTGTTAACATGACTTCAGTGACAGGCGCGTGATATGCTGCTGTATTAAAACAAAAGTCTGTGTTCATACAACGCCTCTGAGAAATAAACACGCGTGAATGCAGGGCGATCAACTCCAGTCCTCAAGACTTCCCAACAGGTCAGATTTTTGGGATATCCCTGCTTCAGCACAAGTGGCTCAATCAGAGGCTCAGTCTGATTGAGCCACCTGTGCTGAAGCAGGGATATCCTGAAAACCTGACCTGTTTGGGGGGGGGGGTTGATGTACTCTAGTCTAGATAGGGATAGATTAGAGCGTGTTCAGTTGAAAGCGACTTGTTGGGGGGCCTTGAGGACAGGAGTTGAGAATCCCTGCGTTAATGTAATGTTTAGTACCGTGTAGTAACAAACTAGGGAGAGGGGGTAGGGGTCCGATACCTTTTATTGGACCAACAAGTAGCAGAAATGTTACAAGCTTCCCCACCTCTCGAAACCGAAGTACTAGTGTAGGGGAGCGCAAAGTTTTTGAGCTGCGCAGCCCTGCCTGCTCCCCCCTGCCTGCTCCCCCCTGCCTGCTCCCCCCTCGCTCTCGCGCCCCCCTTACCTTGTTTGGTGGCGCCAAATGACGCCGCGGGTAGCTTGACCCTGTTACCATGGAGACGGACGTGTGACGTCACTCATTTGACGCCTCATTGCCATGGCGACGCGTCACAGCAACTCTTCCGAATCCCGGTAAGTGAGTTGCAGAGGCCTCACGTGATCCCCTGGCATTAATTGAAATGCCTTGGGGAAGAGCGCGGGGCCTCTGCAACCGCCGCGCCCCCCCCCCCCAATTTGCGCACCCCTGCTGTATTGTGTGCACGTGCAGATGTAATCAAACTCCGGTACATCCTCGGTTGGGTCATTTGTTTTTATTATTTGTTAGGATATTAAACCAGGAAACATATATTGAGGTTTCCATGTTCTTTTCAATTATATTCTGCGCGGGGGTTTGTTCCAGGTGGTTACGTTCGCTAAGCACCTTACTACCATTCATTTGCGTAGACTGTAAGGTGTCATGACTTAGCACTGTTTAGATCATCTTTGCCAGTGTCCCGAAGTTTTAGTAAGTAGCCCCAGAATTAACTGCCCCCACCCGCTTGTGTTTGCAAAAACAACTCCTTCGCTGCCACAGCACGCCTACCCTGAAAGCTGCCGTATAAGAGCAGAGCTGGCGAAGGTGATAGATTGTGGAACCGTTCAGATATCCGCACACAGTCCCACCTATTCTGCCCTGGGTCTTCATGTGCTTTATCTCTTTCAGACCCAGAGGGGTCTGCAGGGAACGCTTTGCAAAGTATTAGGCCCGGGCCATAGAGGGTTGAGCCGAGCCGCGCTGACGCTGAGGCTCGCCTGCTGAAATCTGCGCGATTTCATGCCCATGCAGGCGAGCCAGCGGGCGCGATCAGAGGCGGGGGAGACTGAGGGAGGCAGGGCAGCGACGTCACTGGGCCAATCGCCCGTGACGCGTCAACGTCACGGTGCTGACGTGTCAACGTCACGCCGCTGACGTCACGGCGCCGTGATGTTGACGCAGCTCTGCGCTGATTGGATGTTTTCAGCCGACAGCGCGCTGAAAAGCAGCTTGGCTGTCGGCTGAAAACTCCAGCGCCTCAGCACGCCTGCGGACGCTCGCGTGAGCCCCCTCTCAAGGCATCCTCATTGAGGATGCACGGGCTCAGCGCGGAGCGTCCGCACGGCTCAGCGTGGCCTGTCCTTCTATGGCTCGGCCTTACATGGCTTTTTAACACCCTCAGAGAGATATTGCTTCCCCTTTGTTGCCTCCGGCAGTGAAGGGGTTACGGGTAACCAAAACTCCGAAAGTGCAAACCTCGGCGACGAGATGGTCAACGTCGCTATGAAACGTGGTTACTGTGAAATCTAAAGATAGGCCGTTTATAAATAAGTTACGCGCGTCATAAACATGTCATTAAAATAGCCTTCTTAAAAAAAATAATAAAAAAAGCGTAAGATGTTTCTAGGCTGTTCCCATGGGAGCTAAAAACAAAGGCACGAAGTCTGCGCTCTGAGATCACAGCACATCCATCAAAAGTGTGGGTGGGCCAGGTATGGGGCCAGGGCGCTATGGTAACAAAGTAGCACCTATCTCAGGGCCATCAGCTGATTTAACCACCAGAGCCCCAGATAAGGCACAATGCTGGAGGGATCCTCTGATTGAGGTGTTGAGATGTTTGAGATGTGATTGAGGTGTTGAGAACATTTTTTTTAATTGCAGTTCTCCAATAATTAGAGCTGCAGATAATATTCTCTAATTAGAATGTTACTATCAGTGGCCCTCGGGGTTGCCACCTTCTGCTGATTGATAACCCGGAGACTTTTGAAAACATTTTTTAAAACGTTTTTATTTTATGTATTTAACTCTTACCTTCTCCGGCGTCAACATCTCCCCCTGCATGGTCCCGTCAAAATGGCTCCGCGACGTCAAATGGCGTCGCGTTGCCATGACAATGGGACGTCGTGATGCCGCAGCGTCATGGCAATGCGGCTCCACAGGGTGTCCCGTTGTCATGACACCCATTTTGACGGGGACCATGCAGAGGGAGATGCCGCCCGAGAAGTCAGTGAAGACTTCCTCCTCTGCCGCCCTGCTTTGCTCCCGCCGTTCAGCCGCTCTGACTGCCGCCCTGCTTTGCTCCCGCCGTTCAGCCGCTCTGACTGTTGCCCTGCTTTGCTTTCAGCCGCTCTGGCGGTCCTCTGTCCTCTTCTCCCGCCGCCGGCCCCCAGTTTGCGCACCTCGCCCAGGGATAGGTTAGCGTAACCTGGAGTGGTGGCAACCCCGGTGACCTTACAGTGCAGAAGGGCTCTTCTTCTGGGTATTACTGTGTTATAGGGCTGTAGAGGTAGACAATGTATGAAATAAAATGGCAGGCACGGTGGGATATATTTGAAGGTGTCTTCTGTTAGGAGCAGGAGCTGCAGGAAGCTGGACATGGGATATTCATTATGATCACTTCTACAGAGGAGCATTGCAAGGGGACAATCCTCTCACCACTGATACCTGCTTTTTGTTTCATCACAGGTTCTAGATGGTTTGTACCTTGGAAACATTAGAGGTGAGTATAATGACACGCACACACACACACAGAGAGAGAGTTGAGGGCATCAAATTGTACAAGAACACAGGTAACACATGGTATAATCAAACAGACGAAGAGCGAGAAGAAACCAATACTGGTATATTCCGCGTCCTTCCAGAAGAGGTAGCAAAGCCAATAAAATCCATGAAGACTTGGGAAGGCCCCGAGGGATGATGGAATTATAACTGAAATCTTGAAATAAGATGGAGCAGAACTAGAGAAAATCCTGGCGAGGCTCTTTCCGTTACGAGACGAACAGGAGAATTCCAGAAAACTGGAGTATCGCCATAGTTATCTTCATCCAGAAAGGAGAGAGGGAGGACCTCAAGAACAACAGGCCGACCAGTCTACGTCTAATCACAAGATTGTTACAAAGATACTCCGTAATCTGCTGCAACAGACGCCGGCCTGGAGAACAAGCGGGATTGCGTGGTGGATACAACATGGACCACATCCAAGTCACCCAAGAAGCGATTTCCAGAAGTAATGAATATTATCTACCACTCACTTTAGGATTTGTAGATTACGAAAAAAACGTTTTAAATGCATTAAGAAGACAAATAGTTGAAAGCAGCAAAACGTGAAATAATGTTTTTTTTTTTAAAAATAAATCCGTTCTGTAGTATTTCATTAGTTTTAAATCATCCTTTGATTTCTATAGCAGGAT
This sequence comes from Ascaphus truei, assembly GCF_040206685.1. NCBI lineage: Eukaryota > Metazoa > Chordata > Amphibia > Anura > Ascaphidae > Ascaphus > Ascaphus truei. The sequence goes on from NC_134501.1 coordinate 8,600,397, forward strand.
TTATCTCACTTCCCCAGCAGTGCAGGATATTTGTAACACTTTCCTGTTTGATCATTTGTTGCCAATGTTCCCAGCAGTTTGAGCTGCAAACTGTAACAATAGATAATGTTACCGTAGTAATATAAGGATACATTGTAGCTGCTGAGTTACACTGATTGAAGCAGCCATTATGTTAGTCACACAATCGGGATGTTTATAGATTTATAATAGGAGCACCAAACGATTGCCAGTTTAGGAAAGAATGTAGAATTATACATTGTCACATTCTTTACATATACACATAAGAAATAATAAAGGGGGATGTAGTATGGCTGCTGGAAGAAGCGTACATTGATTTTATAAGGAACATTTACAAGAAGGCAACCATTTGATTACATGAAGATACAAGTAAGATAAGGATTGGCAGGGGTATGACGGTGACACAAAGTCACAGAAGCTATTCATAGCAAAACTAGAAGAATAGTTTTGGATATTGAATTAGGAAGAAAAAGGAATCTAAACCAGCAGTGAATATTTGCGTCGCTTACAATTTGCGGATGACATTGTTATTTTTGTCACAAGTCCAAAAGACGTCCAGCAACAAGTCAGAAAACGCGCGGAAGTAAGAAAGTGTCCTACGTATGAATCTCAGCAAGAACCAAGGACCAAGAACCAAGGACCAAGGCCCCCAAATGTGCCAACTCTACAAAGATCAAAATAAATGGAACTAGAAGTCGGAAACTGTGCCTACCTCGACCAAAAGAGATCAATGGATCAGAACCTTTAGAATGAGAAAAATAGGAAAATGAAGAGGAGATTAAGCATATTTGGAAGAAAATAGACAATCTGTTGAGGGATCCTTCCACCGTGTTTCAAGAGAGAAGTTTCCGACCAGTCCATTCCGCCCGTGCTCGCGTGTCGCTGTGAAACGTGGTTCCCCAAATGCCAAGATAATTCAAAAGCAACTTAAAGAAGTATGGGGATGACGCAAGCTGGGTATTATTACCTTAAGAGACCGGAAAAAGTACAAATGAGTTTGAATGGGTTTGTGGCGGCATCGCGACAAGGGCGAAGACATTTAAATGGCAATGACCATCATTAGACGAAGATGGGATTCAACGGGATATCAAAAGATCAAGGCGATGCCCAAAAGTAAGACGGGAGGATGCAATGGGAAAATATGTGGGAGAAACATGGAGAAAAAAGGCTCGTAACCGCAGTGCCTGGAAGATAAATGGGGCGGCTTCATCCAGTAGTGTATCGACAAGGGCTGGAGAGGATATATAGATCCCCCCCCCCCCTCTATTTTGTTAACATAGTTACTGAACAGTTACCAAGTTTATTCAGATTGTTCTAATCCATCAGACAAAAAATACCCAATGCTACACCCAGTATGACAAAATACATAGTTCATTGCCAAAAATAAATAAATATATATAAAAAGTTTCATACATTTCTCTGAACATTACCACTGAGGGCTGTTTCGTGATTGCCTTTGGGTATCGTATCTCTGTCTTATTTATATGGGACATGCACCAGACCATACTACAACTATCAGAGTGCCAACTGCCTCTCCTGTTTATCCATATCTCTACGAGTTGAGCACCCAGGACATATACCACGGCTGTGTGCCGAACAGAGCACTACACCACTGCACCACATATGATGTGGCTGCAGGCTTATAACGCTTTGGCCATATAGGTTTAACTCGGGGACGCTCAAACTTTCTGTGCTGCGCCCCCCCTGCCTGCCAGCCCCTATGCTTGCGCCCCCCCCCTTACCCAATATCCAGCGTCAAATGACGCGCGGGGTCACGTGACAGCATGCCACGTGACCACAGCGGCGTCATTTGACGTTCGATGCTATGGTAAAGCGCATGTCGCATGACCCCGCTGCATCATTTGACGCTGCGTTGCAATGGCGAAGCGGCGCCGAGGATAGGCGGGTGAAATCCGCGCCCCCCCCCCCAAAATAATCTTGCGCACCCCTGGTTTAACTAAATGACCCGTTCTCATGTGAATCCTAATAGTGAAGTATTTAACGATGTATTTTGTCCCATTGGATGTAGCATTGAGTATTTCATGTCTTTTGTTGAATACATTTGGCCACGCTCAGTAGCACTTATTTTGACACAAATATATATATTAGAGCTGGGGTTAGAGCTGGCAGGGACTGTGTGTTTTCTAATCCATCAGAACACCGACCATCACCAGCAATGGTATGCTAGCTCAATGACCTCATTCTAATGCAGGATTAAAAGTGCACACTGTGCTCAATGTAGCAGTGTATAACAGGTGTACAGTATATAACATGTGTAGCCGTGTATAACAGGTGTACAGTATATGACATGTGTAGCAGTGTATAACAGGTGTACAGTATATGACATGTGTAGCAGTGTATAACAGGTGTACAGTATATAACATGTGTAGCAGTGTATAACAGGTGTACAGTATATAACATGTGTAGCCGTGTATAACAGGTGTACAGTATATAATATGTGTAGCCGTGTATAACATGTGTACAGTATATAACAGGTGTACAGTGTGTAGCAGTGTATAACAGGTGTACAGTATATAACAGGTGAAGCAGTATATAACAGGTGTAGCCGTGTATAACAGGTGTAGCAGTGTATAACAGGTGTAGCAATATATAACAGGTGAAGCAGTATATAACAGGTGCACCAAGTCCATTTCACTAAACTAAAGAGCTTGTATCCTAATTTTGGGGAAACTAAGGGATTTTACCCAAATCTGGACATACAGATGTCTAACCTGTGGCAGAAATTGCACCCCCAATCTTGTGGATTCAACATTGTCATCTCAACCACTGCACCACGTCTCCATCCACGACATGCCTCGCTGGGTTGGGAGGTTGGGTGCGGAGTGTGTGGGAGTCGGGGATAGAGCAGACAGGCTTCCTTAAAGGTGTTGCATTGAGTCACATTCTCCTCTCGTTTCTAGATGCAGAGGACAAGGCGACTTTAAGCAGAAACGGGATCGCGCACATTGTGTCCGTGCATAACAACGCCAAACCGCTCCTCCCGGTGAGTTACCTGCGCAGCCTTACCGGGTTTCCTGTCCGCTACCCAACGCGCGGCCTCCCTCTCTCTAAAGCAGCGACTCGCGTTATAAGAGGGTAACGGTCCGAAATCAAGGCTGCACCCACACACACACACGTTTTGGTGATGCAGAGAGATCAGCAATGCATTGGTATTGTGTCGCAGGTCCCTCTGGTATTAGAGGGTTAAAGGCAGGCTGTCAGCTTTTTACAATGCACGGCCAAACATATTTTTACATGTCAGCCGACTGAGCCACCTGTGCTGAAGCAGGGATATCCTGAAGACCTGACCTGTTGGTGGCCCTTGAGGAGTGGAGTTGGCCACCCCTGCACTAAAGCAGGGGTGAGCAAACTGGGGGGCGCGGCAGTTACAGAGGCCCCGCGCTCTTCCCGGAGGCATTTAAATGAAATACCGGGGTGATCGGTGAAGGCCTCTAACTCGCTCACCTTGGCTCAGACGGCTTCTGGAGACGCGCTGCCATGGCGTCAAATGACCGGGTAGCGTCCTAACTTTATTATTTTAATCATTTGCTAAGGTGACATCTCTCTGAAAAGGGAACTATTGCACTCACGTAGAAACCTATCATTACGTTATTATGCCTGATTTAATTACAGTTATTTTAAGTTCAGACATTTTATGTCAATGCGTTAAAATACGGGACAATGAGGCGTCCAGACAAACCTTTCCGGGACAACAGGACTGGTCCATGAAATAAGGCAGCGGCCACGGTGCAGCGACGCGTGCTTGTGAGCCGTGACGTCACCAACTCTCTGAGCTTGAGCGCTCGCCTGTCCTGCAGCAATTTGCGAGCGCAAGTGGGGGGGTGGGGGAGGGGTCATGGGACATAAGGGAGGCGGGCGTGTCATTACCTGGATTGGGGGCGTGTCAGTGCCGGCGCCGGGAAAGGTCTGTTTATAACAGTAGCAATCACTGTTCCCATAAATGTTTTTTCCCCTTATATATCTCACATGACATGGTGCCTATGTTTGCCCTATTGTCTGTGTGTGTGTGTGTGTGTGTGTGTGTGTGTGTGTGTGTGTGTGTATATGGTGACTGGTGCTGTGTGATTCGTTGTTGAAGGGTCATGTGATCCTTCAGCGCGCTTACAAATCAATTTTCCCTGTCTCTCCAAGCGCAGAGCTTTGGAAAGCATATGCACACGCACACGGTGTGGACATGTGCACCGATTAACATCTATTAGATCGCGCCAAGCGCGCATCGCTGCAGCGTGGCCGCAGGTTAAGGGACAATCCCGTATATATAGACGGGACATCTGGCAACCCTATAGGTACACAACTTCCGCCTTGTGGAGTCTGTCTGAGCCAGAGCCCCCAATACCTGCAGATATTGCTCTAAGCACTAGGGGGCGGTAGCACTCCATATAGTTTTGGATGGATTAATTGCAGAAGCGATAATCACAGCTGCGTAGTGCGGCAGGCATTGGCTTATAGGGGTCCATATTAAAATGGATTAGAAGAGAAAGGTGACACACTGTGCTCATTTGCATGTCGTTACCCAGAATCCCGGGCTGCAGTGGAAGCGCTGTATGGTAAGAGATAATAGGGAAAGGCAGCGTTGCAGACCTGTCTGAGACATGTGAATGTGCTCACACGTGATATAATCATAAGGAAATCATTGAGACTATTTAGTTTTATTGAGATGTGTCTGAATCCGCTTGAAATACTGAAGTATATAAATAAATCATTGTATAAGGATCACCGCCCCCCCCCCCCGCCCTATCCCTGGGATGTGCGTGCATCTCACACCCTGGCAGAATATAACCCATCCGGCTTGTGCCTATACACAGTGATACCTTCACCTGATTTTTATTGGGATCTTGCAAGCGGCTATAAGAGGGGGCACACCTCCCTCCTTCACCCCCAGCTGCAGCAGCAGAGCATTGACGAGGCTCAGGGGTGGGCCATAGATTCTGTACCCCAAATATTCATTGGGGGGGGAAAGGGCATATATAAAGGCATTGTCTTGGGGTGTGTAGCAAGTCACTTCCCACGGTGTCTCGAAAATAAGATTGCAAGCTCTGCTGCACAGGGCTTATTTTGCAGTTAGCAAGGGACCCGAAGCATCAGGCGCCTGGAGAACCACAGAGTGTCTTACATCACGCTGCCCTAGTGTGGCTGGGAGAAAGGAGAACAGGAAAAGAATGGTTGGTTGAGTAATAAGTCGAGCACAGATTGAGGACAGGAACCACAAAACCATGGGCTTGTGGATGACACTGGACATCCTTTGCAGATGTCTCTGGTTTTCTGCTTATCCTTAGGACACGAAGGAAGCAGCTGTAATGACCCTGAAACGAAACCTTTGCTATCAAGTAGACCACAAGAGAGGTCTCATGAAGAGGGCATTTTATTGCTTTAGCCCCCTTATAAAGCTCTTAACAAGGGGTGTCCATCTCTAGTCCTCAAGGGACACCAACAGGCCAGGTGTTAGGGATATAACTGCTTCAGCACAGGTGGCTCATTCAGTAGCTCAGTCAAAGACTGAGCCATTGATTGAGGCACCTGTGCTGAAGCAGCTATATCCTTAAAGCTTGACCTGTCAGTGGCCCTTGAGGACTGGATTGGCCACCCCTGGTATAACAATCTGAAAAAAAGCAACCAACCCAGAGAGATTTAATGGGGCCATGAAAGTCCCACTCTTGTGTCTTCATTTATTCCCATTTAGTTGTTGTTTGGACATCACCTTTACTCAATGATTAATGTGCCTTCAACAAAATCCTAAACTTGCCAAACAATAAGGGGACAGGTCTTTTATCCTCATTTGAGTAAGGACTGTTTAATATAAATGCACAAAAAAAGAAAGCCCTATTTTCCTTAGCAAAGCAAACAGTATTGTATGCTTCGGAATAACAACAGGTATGTAATGCGTGCGACGGCGAGTAAAAAAAGGAACAAAAGCCCTCAGTTTGCTGTAAAAGTTGTGTGATGCGACAGGCATAAGCTTATAGGGTTCCATGTTACAATGGATAAGAAGCTAAGAGTGACGCACTGTGAGTGCTCATTTGCATGTCATTACCCAGAATCCCCGACTGCAGTGGAAGCATTATATGCTAAGGGATAATGGGGGAAAGGCAGGGTTGTGGATCTCTCTGAGACACGGATGGGCTTACAAGTGGGATTTGTACTATGAATTAAAACAAATAGTGGTACAGTATCCCTTGATAGTTAATTTAAAAAGTAGCAAGACTCTGTAACCCACCCGCCCTTGCAGGATATTCCCACTACCTCATTCCCTCTAGATTGTAAGCTCTCAGGAACAGCGCCCACCTTTCCTTTTTGTATCTGTTGGTGGTTGTACGTAACTCTGTTTATGTAATGATCAAATCTCTTTGCCCCCACTGCACTGCGCGGCAGACTACGTTGGTGCGTTACAAATTATTAATAATAATAATACATCCTAATCACAGATGACGATGTCAAATTCTTCAGTTTTCTGTTTCCGATAAATATTTATTTTAAATAATGTGACAGATGTGCTTATAAAACGTCAACATGGTGCTGACAAAAATGATGCCAAAACCACGTAAATGTATATATTTAGAGAGAGAACTGTGGATACTAGATACAATTCTCCATATGCCTTTTCCCCCCCCCCGCATTTAATTTTTATTCCTTTGGACATTAAATAATAATTTCAGATGAACCGAAGAGCTTACAGTCTAGGGTTGGCTCCTGAGGTGAGGGTGAGGGGGAAGGGGTGAACGCACGTGCTTAAGATGGTTCTGAACTTGGGGCCGGTGGGTCAAATCCAACCCCCAAAGGTCCTTAGAGTGGCCGTTTGCCCTGCAATTTAATTGCAGTTGCTCAAGGAGCCCAACGGACTCTCTCTCTCGCTCTCGCGCGCTCTCTCGCGCTCTCTCGCGCTTTCGCTCTCCAAATACCAAAAGTGAGATTTCTGCAGCACAGAGGGGAGAGAGGATGCTGTGGGGGGAGGGGGAATGTTTTGGATAGGAACATTAGGAGGCAGGGAGGATCATTACAAAAAATTATGATAGTGTGTGAGAAACCCCATACCCGCATTAAGTCCTTTTGTTTTGGTGTCAAAGAGTCTTATCATTCTGAGCTCCAATGTTTTCCTTTCTTGGGGGCGTTTGAACATTCCATTGAGGATTTTGATTTTTAAATCATTTATGGAATGATCTGGTTGTGAGAAGTGATGTCCCACAGGTGAGCAGTATCTTCCTTCTTTGTGGTGTTGTATAGAGTGTCTGTGCATATTCATTCTGCCTTGTACTTTTTGGCTGGTTTCCCCAATGTAGCATCCTTGGTCACATTTGTTGCATTGAATCATATAAACCACGTTCCTGGATGTGCAGCAGTATGATCCTTTAACATTGAGTGTTCCATGGTTGTGACCGGCTGTGGGATCATGGCATATATGTTTGCCGAGTTTTCAACATATGCACGTTTTTTTTTTGCCATTATCAGTGTCCTTAAGATCGTTATGGATTTTTCTGCTGACTAATTTCTATTTGAGGTTTGCTGGTTGCCGGAAAGCAAGGATGGGAGGTTTGGGAAAGATTTCTTTTAACGTCGCATCCTCTGCCAGCATGGGTTGCAGATCTTTGATTATTTTTCGTATTCCCTCTAGGGTAGGGTGGTATGTGGCCACTAGTGGTATGCGTGTGGTAGGTTTTTTTCTGTCTATATTGTATCAGGTGTTCCACTGGGGCTTTTAGTGCAGATGTAATACACACACACCCCTCTTGCTGTTCACTTCTGGCCCTATTACTTGTACATTCTTTATAATCTGGTCCTTTGGAAAATGAGTTTAAGATCACTTCCATAACTACTAAGCCAGGGATGGTCAACTCCAAATCCATAAGGACCACCAACAGGTCAGGTTTCCAGGATATCCCAGCTTCGAAGGCTGAGCCTCTGATTGAGCCACTTGTGCTGATGCCGGGACTGATTGAGCCACCTGTGCTGAAGCAGGGATATCCTGAAAACCTGACCTGTTGGAGGGCTTGATGACTGGAGTTGAACACCTCCGTACTAAACCACTCCTCGTCCCCTGTAGTTGACCTCTGTAAGTCCTTCAAGTATTGATGGTGATGCTGAGGGGGAGGGGGGGTGTACAAGTGACACATTAAGGATGCGCATGAGAGGCCAGGTGGGGTTGACAGGAAGGGGGAGGTGCGCTGCTCTGTCAAACAACAGGAGCTGACGCTGCACAGCTGCGGCCAACGTAAATACTGGAGGATTGGGGGGGGGGGCGGGGGGCTCGGAGGGAACGTGGGGGGAGACTTGGGGCAAGCAGAGACTCCTTGGGAGGGCTGTCTTAGATTGGCAGATCTTTCTCATCCCATGACCTCACCTGCCAGCCTCCCTGTCCCGGTCCAGGGAGAGTCTCTTGTGTACTGGAGCTCGCCGGTTACAATGCTCATACTTCAAGGCTCTTGGCACCAGAGATTCCATCGTTACAGTATACAGTATACAGTATACAGAGCAGGTCCCCTCAGCACCTTCCAAGTTAACCCTATGGTACCAAAAGGGTTGAATGTTCCCTTCTGGCCCTATTACTTGTACATTTTTCCAATCTGGTCCTTTGGAAAATGAGTTGAAGATCACTTCTCTAAAGCCAGGCGTGCTCAACTCCAGTCCTCAAGCCCTCCCCCCCCTCTGCCCCCCAACAGGTCAGGTTTTCAGGATATCCCAGCTTCAGCACAGGTGGCTCAATCAGAGGCTCAGTCATAGACTGAGCCTCAGATTGAGCCACCTGTGCTGAAGCAGGGACTGATTGAGCCACTTGTGCTGAAGCAGGGACTGATTGAGCCACTTGTGCTGAAGCAGGGATATCCTGAAAACCTGACCTGTGTGTGTGGGGGTCGGGATGGGGGGGGGGGGCCTGAGGACTGGAGTTGAGCACCCCTGTACTAAGTCACTTCTTGTCCCTTGGAGATGGCCTCTGCGAGTTCTCAAAGTATAGATGGTGAAGTATGAGTGTTACTTTAAGGATGCACCTGAGAGGCCAGGAGGGGTGATACCCTTTCCCCTCAAAATAAGCATGTTGCAGTATAAGTCATTTTCATTTAGCGGAACTGCACCTTGATAATATTACCCAGACTCTTGAAGGGTTATACCCCGTACTTCTGCCGCCTGCATTTCCACCCTGGCAAAGGGATCAGCTGATCTGCAAATGACTTTGCGTTGCTGCTGTTGTCCACTCAGGTCAGTGCCCTTCGCTGGCAGCGCAAAGCAGAGATGGGTTCCCAGGTGTGTGAGTCAGTCCTAATAACAGCTGCTGGACTCTTGGGTGAGATCCCACGGCACCCCCACTTTCCGGGGTAGCTCTAGTACTTGACCAGTGCCGTTTTGGGTCTGGAGTGGCCTTGTTAAGTGTGACACGTTAATACCTTGAGCGTTGCCAGCCACTCCGGCACTCAAGGCGTTAACTAGTCTTTAACCAAAGCAGCATGTACTGTACTGTGTATTCCTTTTATCGGTTCCGATGTACGCAGCTTGTTACCCTGCTGAGTGCTTTCACCTCAATGCACACTCTAATAATATATGTTGGACTGCAACACTTAGGCCAGGGCGCTCAACTCCAATCCTCAAGCCACCCCAACAGGTCGGGTTTTCAGGATATCCCAGCTTCAGCACAGGTGCCTCTGAATGAGTCACTTGTGCTGAAGCAGGGACTGATTGAGCCACCTGTGCTGAAGCAGGGATATCCTGAAAATCCGACCTGTTGGCGGGGTGCTTGAGGACTGAAGTTGACCCTCCCTGCCTTAGGCTGGGTTGCCACCACTCCGGGTATCTCCGTGCTACGAGTTTACCTAGTAAACCGACAGGCGGCGGCGGCGGCGGCGTATCTCGGCGTCCTCCCGGCATCTCCCCCTGCAACTACTGCCAATATTGCTGCGTGGCGTCAAATGGCGCCGCGTTGCCAACACAGCGTGACGCCTAGGCGCCATAAGGCATCCCGTTGTCATGTCAACTTGGCGCCGCGTGATGTTGTGAGGTCATGTAGCGTCCCGTTGGCATGGCAGCCATATTGAAGGACGCCACCGAAGGTAAGTGCAACATTTAAAAAAGGAAGATTTCCCGGGCTGGCCTTCAGTAGAAGGTGGCAGACCTGGCTATGGGCTGCATACGCTTCCAAACTGCTTTCGCTGCATAGAAGCCACGGCCCTGCTTTGCTCTGGGCGGGCAACGTGTGGCAGCAGAGGGGTTAAATCAGATGGGTATTGGGACCCTGACAGCGCTGGGATACCTCCAGCCTCGCAGGCTTCCTTGTAAGGCCTCATGCAGCGCGCTCACGCAGACACTCCCAGGGACGCTGATTTATGGAGGAGTTTGGGACTGTTATAGAGAGAGCTCGGGGCTTGGACGCCTTCCCGAGCCCTGCTCACCGACACGAGTTCCCATTTACCGTCTAATTTTAGAACTTCAGCAGGCCCTGGTTTCTTCCCCTTGCTTTGATATTTGGAACGTGTTTGAGGGATTAAGGAGGTCATGCGCAAACAAGGAGGGTTTGCTTTTAATCCCCTTTAAAGCTGCAGTCCAAGCTGCCCCCCCCCCCCTTAATATGTGCATCAATACAATCCACACACTAATGGTTAATTGGTTAAGTTGCCGATCGATCAAGATTCGGCTCGGGGGTTCACTAAATGGCTGTCAGTGTAGCAGAAGAGAGCAAAGTTCTGTGGGGAAGATCATGTGACCAGGTAGTCACTAGATACAATTGGTGGACTGCTAGAGAGAGGGCAGGGCTCAAAAAGGTGTGTGCCAGAGCCTGTTTCAGAAGAGGAAGGGGATGTGACTTTGTAACTGGTTGCTATAGAAACAAAAATGTCATTCAGAGTTGTTTGTTTAATGCTACAAGTATTTTCTCATAGTACATAACTGATTAAAAAAAAAAAACCCACGTAGGATATTGCTTGGTTTGCAGCTTTAATTCAGGACCCCAACATCCCACCCCTGCAAAAAGTTACAGTGTCATTTGTCCCCATTGCCAAATTCTGTACAATATATTTTCACCGGTTCTGTAGCCAGGAGACTTTGATAAATAAACCAATAAAGAATATCACTTGTGAGCCCATTCACATGCCTAGAGAGGTCTGCACCCTGCCTTTCACCCATTATCACCTAGCATACAGTGCTTATAGATGTGGGTACAGGACTGTCAGTAACCCCCCTTGCCTCTTCCTGCTACATGCTGACTGCTTCTCTTTTCTGCTACAGTACATGCCGGAGAAAGTAGCAAGGCTAAAGGAGACCTTTCATTCGGCATGTAATTCCATTCAAGTGTTGGGAACTGCATGTAATAGCATGCGTGTGCCAAAATAGCTTAACCCCTTACCTGCCGGGAATGCTAGCTGATCAGGGCTCTTACATCTTGCCCAGACTAGTCCAGGTGTGGGCAACTCCAGTCCTCAAGGGCCACCAACATTTCAGGTTTTCAGGATATCCCTGCTTCAGCCCAGGTGGTTCCATCAGTCCCTGCTTCAGCACAGGTGGCTCAAACAGTCTTTGACTGAGCCACCTGTGCTGAAGCAGGGATATCCTGAAAACCCGACCTGTTGGTGACCCTTGAGGACGGGAGTTTGCCCCCCCCCCCCCCAGCCTAGCATGTGCCATCCTAGATGGGGCAGATTAATTGACGCATAAAGGGCATGATAGAAGCAGGATACTTTTATACATTGGTGCTACAACCACGCTTAGATTGTAAGCTCTTCGGGGCAGGGGCTCCCTTTGCCTTATGTTGTAATTTACCCGTTTAGCGCTTATCCCTGTTGCTTATACTTTATTTACCTTGTATTGTAGTTGTGTAAAGCGCCATGTACACCGTTAGCGCTACATAAATAAAATGACACACACATACGTACAATTATAACACCATACACCAGAAAACGTTTGTTTTTGCTCCAGCTAAAGATCAACGTAGGTTTTATGCATCAAAGGCTCTTATTCAATATTCCACCAGGCTCATTCCTGTGCTGCAGTAGAGATCTGCTCCAATTCAGTACATGGGGCTTAACTCTTTCTCAGTTACGGGAAAGCGGCCTGGGCCTGCTGCAAAAACTGCAGAAAAAGGACCACATTAACAAAAGAAAAGAAGCCGCATTAAAGCCATGGAGATTTTATTTCTCTCTCTGATCAATCAGGTGTTCTTTTTCTGCCCCATGCGTGTAACTAGGACACTTGGATACACACACACACACACACACACACACACACACACACACACACACACACACACACACACACACACACACACACACACACACACACACACACACACACACACACACACACACACACACATCTGCACACCATGCTTCAGCAGCGAATGGGTAAATATCGGTGCAGTCGGCTGCAGCTGATGAAGACACAACAGATTATATAAGAGAAACACTTTAACGACCTTCTAATATTCAGGAACGAGGGGAGAAGGAAACCTGAAGATGGTAAACAACGGCGGTCTTGTGTTGTGTATTAGCGCTTGTCTGTGTGTGGCGAGGGGCTCGAATCGCTCTGAATAATGTCTTCCTGATGTTTAGTTATTTATAAACTCCAGATGTTCCCGCAGCATCCATTTCCTGCTCCTTCTCTTCTCCGACAGACCTAAAAAGTGTCCGTTTACAGAGAATTCCCATACATTCTTCTGCAACATCCAGCTGGGTGTTCACTGTCATAATTAAGCAATAAGAAAGAAAGTCTGAGGACCCCAGAAGTATGGGCTTTGTGGTGGGAGTTTAACCACATGATGGAACTTGGAGGGGTTTTAGTGAATCACAAAATCCTGTGTGTTAAGGGAACAAAGGGAGCCATTTAAGGTTTTTCGGGTGGCAAGACAGGGCCGAAAATGCAGAACTCTGCACAGTGAGACCAGATCTACAGCCAAAGAAACAGGATTGCATGGCACTTTTAAAAATGTCCCTTAAAGGTTTTTATATCATGGGTAAAATTAAGATGACCAGGTTCCCTGTATTCCAGTAACCCCATGTGCAACACATCTGGCACCAAAAGGGTTAATTATCAGGAACTACGAAATACCTCACAACCTATTCCTATCATTTTCCATCTTTCTTTTTTTATTCACCTCTGGAAACTTTCTTATAGATAAACACCTTGTATCAGCTGTGTATTAATGACACGGGCTTTCCTGTGAGTATTTTTTGGGGGTCTCTGGGCCTGGAGTGTCCCCGGTGGGTAGTGAGAGCGAGACGCGCGCGCTGGGGACATTCCCGCCTCCGCCTCCTCGTGGCATCTTTCACAGCTGTCCCCCCCCCCCCCCCCTCCCCGCTCTCTGTCTCTTGCAGGAAGTGACCTACCTCTGCATCGCTGCCTCTGACTCAGCCAACCAAAACCTGTAAGTTGCCAGCTTCATCACCTTTTCCCCTTCTTGCACGTGGGCCGACGAGAGCGGCGCCTGGGAAGCACTCGTAGGTTTCGTTTCATTCACTGGGCAGGCCCGGTACAGTGGAAAAAACACATCAGAAGTGTCACAAAGATGAAACAACTCCCGCCCCCGCGTAGGGGTGCCAGGTGGCTTTTCCCAAAATACTGGACACAATGGTGAAAGGTGCGACGCTCTCGAGAAACACACACACATCTCACATCTTTCTGCTCCATGCTGTTTCCTCCTCTCCTTTGCCCTACCCACAAGCTCTTGACACCTCCTCCTGATTGGCTGCTGATGGGTCATGCAGACAATCAGGATGGAGGAAGCTGCCCAGTCCCCCTAGAAAAAGCCCTGCTCTCTCCCCCTGCTCGGGGAAATCCCGCGGCCCCCCTCTAGCCGGTCAGGTCACTATGCCCAGGGAGGTAACACAGGACACATACATGTCCAGTATTAAAGAAAACCACACAAAGCGCAAGAACTCCTCCCAGATATGGTGTGGTGTTGATCAGGCAAGGAATCTGGTAAGATGCAGCTGGTACTCTGTGTGGTATGCAGGAGAGAAAAGAAAGATATAATGCAACACCATTTATTACAATAAAACTTCTAGAGCACAGAGATCATTACACTCGCATGCTCACGGAATAAAACAAGCGGTTTGACCATGCTGGGTCCTGTAGCGCTGTGTATAGTAGTGCTGTGTATAGTTGTGCTGTGTAGTGGAGAAACGGCGTTTCCTCCAAAGCGCCCACTTCCGGGTTCGAGTGGTGGGTGACGTCACAGGCCCTCTCCACCAATCGGGAGCTGGAGCTGGATCTTCTTAGACTCCAGTATTACCTCTAATTGTTTACTGGACAGTGTCCAGATATAGGACAGTCTGGTTCAGTACTGGACACCTGGCAGCCCTAACCCAGAGGAGCTCACAGTCTACAAGAGGAAAGAGCGGTTTCTGGCTGAAAGACGCCCTCTTGTAATGTGGGAGCGAAACCAACTTCCATAGCTGATATTGATGAAAGGTACGGCAGCAGGATTTCAGTACCAGAGGATTTATTTCCACCTCACTCATTAAGTGCCTATTTACTCAGAGTTCCCAAAACATAAAACTCATTAAGTATGATTTTGAAGTAATTGCTAATAAGAACATTTAATTGCCTTCGCTTTTCCTCAGTACTCAAAGAATGTAGTTAATTTTCTTTTACCTCTACAACGACATATATATATATATATATATATATATATATATATATATATATATATATATATATATATATATATATATATATATATATATAATATATATATATATACACACACATTTTGTATCCCCCTGAGGAAGGTCCCATTCTGTAGGACCGAAACGTTGGGTTTCTGGATGTATTTTTGCTTTCACTAATACACTTTGATTTTCAACTTTGAGTGCTGTCTCTTGTTTACCAATCCTTGGAACGGTAACGTATAACTACATTCTCTATATGGGACGTGCACCTGTGGCTTACCAGCACCTATTGGAGTGCCAACTGCCTTATCTGACTACACATTTAAGATAAAATAAATGCTGCTTTAAATACAACATGTACATTGGGCCTGAAGGCAGGAGGTTATCATTCTAGCCAGGCAAATACATCACAAGGATGAGTACGCACATACAGGCCCAGACTGTACAGTACTGTATTTGGCCCAAAGTCAGTCAATCCCTGTTTTGTGGGAGAACGAGCAACCAAATGAAAGGTTCAGTAAGATAATGCAGGGGGGCTCAACTCCAGTCATCAAGCCCCCCCAACAGGCCAGGTTTGCAGTATATCCTAGCTTCAGCACAGCCACCTGTGCTGAAGCAGGGACTGATTGAGCCACCTGTGCTGAAGCAGGGACTGATTGAGCCACCTGTGCTGAAGCAGGGATATCCTGAAAACGTGACCTGTTGGGGGGCTGGGTGGCTTTGAGGACTGGAGTTGAGCCCCCCTGAGATAAGGGACCGAGCTGAACTAATGACACTGATATGTTTCATAAGTTAAAGTCATTTGATTGATGCCTTACAAAGACAAAGATAAATAATTGGGGAAAGTGTGGGAAGATCCTGACCCGGGGGGGGGGGGGGGGAGGCATGACCGGGGGGGGGGGAGGGGGGAGACATAGATATGAATCTTCGCTGCTCCTCCCCATTACTAAGTGAATATGATTTATGCCCCTGTATGTCCAGTGACCTACTTAAAGGACAGAGGAAATGGAAGAGACAAGGCATCAACCATTCAGCTCACGCCTCAGCGTCATGACTTCCGTGTAGCCTGCGCTGGGAATGCGCCGCTGAAGCCTGTGGTTATTGTGAGACAAACAGACTCCATTTGTGCCTCAGTTGAGGGTAAATGTCCAATCCGCTTGCAGAGATGACTAATAGAACCCAACTGCTCCCTAACAGAACACACGTAACGGACTCTTCCTTTCTGGCTCAGGTTGAGACCCATTTCTGTTGGTGCTAAGGCAGGGGTGCGCAATCTTTTGGAACTGCGCCCCTCTGCCAGCACTGCCTCCGTGTTCGCGCCACCCCCCCCCTCCCCACCTTCCTACAGCATCAAATTATGCCGTGGGGGTCACGTGACGTAACGTGACCGTGGCATCATATGACACTGTTGCTATGGTGATGCGTGATGCTGCAGTTCATGTGACGTCACATCATGTGACTAAGCGCTATGTACACTAATGGCGCTATATAAATAAATACATACATGCATACTCTGCGTCATCATTTGACGCCACGTCACCAAAGCAATGCGTCGTCTCAGTCAAGGTGAGAGATACTTACATAGGCCTCGCGCAGTCCCCGGATTTAATTTAAATACTTGGGGGAAGAGCGTGGGGCCTCTGTAAGTAGCCGCCCACCCCCCCAGTTTGCGCACCCCTCTGCTAAGGGACTGCACTAGTATTCTGCAGCACCATGGCAGGGTGGGCCTCGGGCCCCGCGCTTCCTCTTGTCGGCGCCGGGATTCGACTTTCACCCGACCGGTGAGGGGAGCTGGAGGACGAAGCGTGGGGCCCCCGGGAGCGGTAGAGATAGGTGTGGGGTGATGGTGTGTTTGTGTTCCCGCTTTCCGCCTCCTGCAGCGTCGCGTTGCCATGGTAACGTGACAACATGACGCCGTAACGCTGCCGGAGGAGGGCTGTTGCTCTAGGCAAGTCCCCCTTATTTTTTTTTTTTACAGGGTGGGGGCACACTGCCAGTGTGCCGCCTTGGACCCCGCAAAGCCTAAGGCTAAGGCCCCGCTCCCAGAGTCAGCGCGCCCGCACTGCATACAGGCGGCGCGCTGACATACACAGACCGCGATATGCGGTCTGTAGGGAGCGGGAGGTGGGTGGGAGTGGGAGGGAGTGGGAGGGAGTGGGAGGCATGAGCGGGAGTCGGGGCGTGGCTTGACCGGAGGGACCCGCTACTCTTCCCCCCCCCCCCTCCATGGGCTCGTGCTGGAGCTGACAAGCAACACACACACACATACACACACGCAGGCACTCATACACACACGCAGGCACTCTCACACACACGCAGGCACTCATACACACACACACACAGACAGAGGCAGGCACTCACGCACTCAGGCACACACATACACAAACACACATAGGCACTCTGGCACACATAGACAAACACAAACACAGACTGCTTTCCCTCCACGCTCCCCGAAGCCTCCCCTCCTCCCGAAGCCTCCCCTCCTCATTGGCTCACAGCCACACCACGTGACGCGTCGACGCTAGGGATTACAATTCTCTTGTATCCCGTAGCGGCTGACGCGCCACAGCGTGTAGCGAGCTGTGCAGCCAGGGGGGACCGGGACCGGCTCGGTGGGGAACGCCCGACCCGCCGCCCGCGCCACCGAGCGCAGCGGGACCGAGGCCTAAGGCCTGCCCCAAGCAGGTCCATATATTCTGTAGTTCTTCACTAGCCCATCAAAATATCATTATGTTATTCATACAGTCAAATACTGTGACTGTTCTTATTATTTATGATCTTCACTTGGTCCGGGCTCATCGTCCCCTTTCATCATCAGTGAAATTCTACCTTGCATGAGTGGCACTGACAGGAGCAGTAGCGTAGGAGTCAGGATCTTGTCTCTGATGAATATAAAACATACTGGACACCTAACAAGCTCCTATTGAACCCCCAAAATAACCACAACATATATATATGCATATGAGTGTCACAGAGGAGTGCTACTGAGCATGGCAATATATATTTAAAACCAGAGACAGAACATAAAACACAAAGTTCAGACTTAGAACTTTGCAACTAATATTGACAGATTTATTATAAATCATTCTTCCTGGTATTGCACAGGTTATTAAGAATTTATATTAGTGTTAGGGACCCCTGGAAATGTGGTCTGCTGTGCAGTGGCTCAGGGGCTTACAACAATTTTGGCCAAAAACGTTAAACTAAAAGACCATTTTATTTAATAGATATTTATACATATATATTTTGGCACTGTACCGTGTATGAGTTTCACTGGATGTGCTAAAACTGAGCTCTGTCTGTGTTTTATGTTCTGTCTCTGGTTTTAAACTCTGATGAATATAACCTGAATTTCAATCTATGTTTCCTGGAGATTTTGGGCAAGTCACTTTATCTCAGTCTCTGGCTTCTGGCAGAGACTCCGCGTGTCAGTAAGGCCTCATCTAGGGTTATTGCTTGCTGGCGGAGGCGCGCTGAGGCGCCCTTCCGCTCGGCACTGAGCCCCTACAGCTGCAATTAGAACGGCTTTAGTAGGGGCTCGCCTATGCTTCCGCAAGCGAGCGGAAGCGTAGGTCTTAGGAACATTTTTCATTTTCCCGCTTGCCAGAGCGCAGGGCCGGTCACGTGAGCGGTTCGCCCAATGAGGGCGAACCAGCTCCGTGACGTCACTGGCCCGCCCCTGGACGGCGCACTATTTAAGGCCAGGGAAAGCACCCGCTTTCCCTGAGCCTCAGCGCGCCTCTGCACGCCAGCAAGAAGCTTGGCCGAGGCCTAAAACTCACTATGCTGAGCGTTATCTGCGGGGTAGTCCCATTAAGCATTCAAATATATTTTAGACCAATTAGCTATGTAACCGGTTTTCTATATCCAAGTTAAGTATCAGTTTTTGTGTCCTGTGAAAGATCTCTCTTTCCAATGAGAACACTGCAGTTGTGGCCTCGCCTATCTCTCGCTGATCTCCCAAATCAACTGCTCAACGGCTAATTACTTCTCAAGGAAACGCAGAATTCGACGGCAGATCGATACCGATTGACCACCTAGCCGGCGCAGTTTCCTATCGCTGGCAAAACCTCGGATTCTATGTAGAGATGGCGAATGCCAATGAAATGAAGGGGGTTCAGCTGCGGGGACCCCCTGCTTCAATTGGGTATGAAACAAAGAAAATGAAAATAATGAAGGAGAAAAAGAACCAGCGGCTTGGATTGCCTCGTTAAGGAGTTCCGCAACGTATACATTGTAACGGGATGTGCCAAATTGGATCGGTATTTGAGTCAGTCACGTTTTGGCATAAACTCAACTTGGTAAAGTTCATCGTCAAATGTCGGATACTTGCTGTAAGCAGGAGGTTTCCTGCTGTAACTGCAACACGCAGGCTGCACATGTTAATAGACGTGTGGGAACCTCATACATACACTGTATCACTCTACGTTACAGTACTTTAGAAGAAATGCATTTCTGAGCAAGAGACCACTGCCTCCCCCTCTGTTTGTTGCTAGAGATTCACCGCAGGAAGGAAACTTTGTTCATGAAGTTATTTTCTGCGAATCTTTTCTTTCAGTTGTATTACACAACGTTCCACAGGCCCGTGTAGGGGGTTCCAGCGCGTGGAGACACGTTACATGCACTTTCATGTGTTATAATTCTGATTAGCACGAATTATTTACAAACTTAAAGTAGACTTTTCATTCGGTTTAATGGTGGGCAAATTTTTTTGAAAAAAAATAAAAAAAATACAGAAAAGGAAAGTTATTAAAAAAAAACAACCAGTATTTGTGTAAATGTTCCCTGCAGAGCGCTTGCAATATACATGAAATCAGCTGCCACCAAAATAATCTTTCAAATGAAAGAAATGGTTCATCTTCCACTGTTACTGCACAAAAAAATCAACAAAGCTGATATCTCTGAAATGTTACACTATACAGAGGGAAGCTGTGTCACTGTGCAGCATATACAAAGGTTTACTGAAAGGGGACATTTACACAAAAATGGGTTTTCTATACTGTAGGTTAGTACAGGGCTGCGCAAACTAAGGGGCGCGTCGCGAGATTTTTCACGGGTGGCGCGTCGGTAGCAGAGGCCCCACGCTCTTCCCCAAGGCATTTAAATTAAATGCCGGGGAGCGCGCGAGGCCTCTGTGCCTCACTTACTTTGGCTCCGGGCGACGCATCGCCATGGCAAGCGGTGTCATTTGACGCAGAATCAAAGGTAAGTGGGGGGGGGCGCGAGCAGTGGGGGAGAGGAGGCAGGGGGGCGCAGCAGCAAAAGTTTGCTCACCCCTGTTTAGCACAGATGCACTCATTTGCATGTCATTACCCAGAATCCCTAGCTGCAGTGAAAGCATTGTATGCCAAGAGATAATGGGGAAGGGCAGGGTTGCAGATCTGTCTGAGACATGTGAATGTGATCACAAAAACAACTCCACTTAACCTCAGAGGTGCTGGAGGAACTGACAATGCATTTGCAGAGCAATTGGTGCTGTATCACACAGCTCGGCTTTCGCTGAGGTTTGGTGATGAGAAAGATTTCACTGTGTGGGGTTGGCCCACCCTATCTTTTGCAAACCCCTGAGTATGTGGCCTTTGCACAGTAGGGACCTGAGCAGGTCCGCCACAAAATGTATGTGTTTGCAGGCTCCTTACTGCAGGGAGGGGAAGAGTCGCACACCAAGAAATAATCAACCCAGCCAGGGACAGAACTATCCTTTCATACTGTGCACACTCAGGGGGGCTCAGGCAGGTCTGGGGGTTCTTATTGTGCACACTCAGGGGGGCTCAGGCAGGTCTGGGGGTTCTTATTGTGCACACTCAGGGGGGCTCAGGCTGGTCTGGGGGTTCTTATTGTGCACACTCAGGGGGGCTCAGGCTGGTCTGGGGGTTCTTATTGTGCACACTCAGGGGGGCTCAGGCAGGTCTGGGGGTTCTTATTGTGCACACTCGGGGGCTCAGGCTGGTCTGGGGGTTCTTATTGTGCACACTCAGCGGGGCTCAGGCAGGTCTGGGGGTTCTTATTGTGCACACTCAGGGGGGCTCAGGCAGGTCTGGGGGTTCTTATTGTTCTCACTCGGGGGGCTCAGGCTGGTCTGGGGGTTCTTATTGTGCACACTCGGGGGGGCTCAGGCAGGTCTGGGGGTTCTTATTGTTCTCACTCAGGGGGGGCTCAGGCTGGTCTGGGGGTTCTTATTGTGCACACTCAGCGGGGCTCAGGCAGGTCTGGGGGTTCTTATTGTTCTCACTCAGGGGGGGGCTCAGGCTGGTCTGGGGGTTCTTATTGTGCACACTCGGGGGGTTCAGGCAGGTCTGGGGGTTCTTATTGTTCTCACTCAGGGAGGGTTCAGGCAGGTCTGAGGGTTCTTATTGTTCTCACTCAGGGGGGGTTCAGGCAGGTCTGTGGGTTCTTATTGTGCACACTCGGGGGGTTCAGGCAGGTCTGGGGGTTCTTATTGTTCTCACTCAGGGGGGGGGGGTCAGGCAGGTCTGGGGGTTCTTATTGTGCACACTCAGGAGGTCTGGGGGAATCTGAACTGCTGATTCTTTATACATTGTAATGTAGAGTGTGGTATACTGGGAAAAAAATAGATGTTCATCTCCATTTATTTTCTTGTTAAATAGTTTTCATTGCATATAGGATGGCCAGGTGTCCAGTATTGAACCGGACTGCTCGGTATTTGGTTCTTTGTCCAGTAAAATATGAGAGGTAATACTGGACATTTATGTGTATACCAGTATTACCTCTCTGGGCGTGTATGTGTATTCCGGTATTACCTCTCTGGGCATGTATGTGCATTCCGGTATTACCTCTCTGGGCGTGTATGTGTATACCGGTATTACCTCTCTGGGCGTGTATGTGTATACGGTATTACCACTCTGGGCGTGTATGTGTATTCCGGTATTACCTCTCTGGGCGTGTATGTGTATACCGGTATTACCGCTCTGGGCGTGTATGTGTATTCCGGTATTACCCCTCTGGGTGTGTATGTGTATACCGGTATTACCTCTCTGGGTGTGTATGTGTATTCCGGTATTACCTCTCTAGGCGTGTGTGTGTATACCGGTATTACCTCTCTGGGCGTGTATGTGTATACCGGTATTACCTCTCTGGGCGTGTATGTGTATACCGGTATTACCTCTCTGGACGTGTATGTGTATACCAGTATTACCTCTCTGGGCGTGTATGTGTATACCGGTATTACCCCTCTGGGCGTGTATGTGTATACCGGTATTACATCTCTGGACATAGTGACCTGACCGGCTTGGGGGGCCACGGGATTTCCCCGAGCAGGGAGGGAGCAGGGCTGTTGCTAAGGGCGCTGGGCAGCTTCCTCCATCCTGATTGCCTGCTGCTGGGTAATGCAGCCAATCAGGAGGATGTGTCAGGAGCCTGGGAGTGGACCCAAGGAGAGGAGGAAACAGCATGGAGCGGAGAGAGGTGTGTGCGTGTGTCTCGTGCGTGTCGTACCTTTCACCATTGTCTCCAGTATTTTTGGAGAAGCCACCTGGCACCCCTAATTGCATATCAGTACAATAGTAGTTTATTTAGATTATAAGCTCTTTGGTACAGATTGTAATGAGACTGCAAACTAACACAGCTAGTTAATTAGTTAGGTTATCAGTTTGCCTTAGTTAGTTAGTTTATATTTGCAACCTTTTTTCTGCATGGAGAGAAACCTTAAACGATGTCTTTTTTATAATGTTTGCTGAACCTGTTGTTAAATCTACTGTATACTTTGGAAAGTTGTTTGTCTGTCTGTCTCTTCGCTAGGCATTAGGACACCTCTTAAGATATCGTAACCAAATTTAGCCTGATAGTTCCTGAGATCGGGGAGCAGGATTTTGTCTGTTTGGAAATTGGATACATTCTATTTTTAACTCCTTGAGTTATTACAATTTCTTCGACAAACAAGTCAGCCAGTGGGTGTTTTACCTGGTAGGGTATGGATCTGGCATGTGACATCATACTGGTGACATCATAATGCACATAGCCTGGAGTCAGATAAGGAGAGTCAGATAGCTATGACGTTTACACAGAAAGCAGGGGTAGAAAGAGAGGAAGTCAGAGGAGGAGGGGAGGGAATGCGGTTGGTTTCTTAGAATTCCCGAGCAATGTTGCGTACTGTCAGCTAGTACATTATAAAGAAAACTGTGGCATTCATGTCAGCATCAACCATATTATTTGTGCATCGTGGAATTGTAATCCAGGTTCATGGAATTACAACCCCCACTATTTTCAAGATAAGATTGAAAGACAGTAAATTTGATATCACCAGTTCAAGCAAAATACACAATGGTCTAGATCCACAAAGCTTCGTTAAGTCGCTTACCGTGATGTTAACCTTACTTAATGCCACAAATTCAAACGACATTAAAGCAGCCGTCCAAGCTGCCAGTTTAAAACAAATAAAAAATTCCCTTTAATATGTACGTCAATAAAATCCCCACAATGATAAGTAATTAGCTAATTTGCCGATCAATCTGTTCTCCAAGTCACTGGTCTAACGTGTGCCCGGGTTGGGCAATAATAATAGTAATCCCTCTGACATAATAGAGAATAGGTGGTGGTGAGATATGATATCAGAAACTGCCTTTCATTGACACAGACACTGCGATGATGGGTTGGGTATTCCTAGGTGTATAAATTATTCGTAATATATTCAGATGCCCTCACAACTGGTAACCAGTGTTACTGCTGGCAGCTTCCTACAATGAAACAGCGAAAGTGAAACAACCTGACTATATTTTTGAGATACATCTTATCACATTTATTGGGACTTTGCTGCTGTGATTACAAAGGGAAGTTTAGATGAGTGGTTTGGAATTACAGAAATATTCGATTTTGTTGCTGTAAACGTCAGCAGGATGAAGGGATCTTCTGGCGCAAAGGAAACATAAGTCAGAGACAGGGAAAAACCCGTCCCGTTCTGAAAAGTGTGGTCAAATAAAAAAACATGTCAAAAACAATTACTGACATTGGGATATCCTTGGATGGGACAGTAATAATTTCAAGTCCTGGAGAAGTGGAGACGTGTTGTAGGTTATGATGACACCTTTCAGTAGACCAAGGAGAGAATTCATGCGTGTGCAGAACTGTAGGGACCTCACAGATGTCTTCTTCAGCTGTTACACAGCATATGGGGCCGTATTCCTTAAGGCGTGATTACACAGATGACGTGTTATCTATCGCATGAAATGTCCCATCATCTGCGCTATCACACCTTACACAATAAGGGTCGTGGTCTTTAAAAGAGTTTGCAGCATGCAGAGCTGTCTATATCATTTACAGGCTCGATAAAGTCCCTGCCCAAGAGAGCTTACAACCTACTATTTGGTGGCTAAGGCACATAGAACTGAGTTCGGCAACATCAAAGGCAGTGTCTTTACTACCAATCGACAGTTTACTTGAAGGAAAGGTCTGTGGGGTTCAGGTGTTCTGGGTTAGGATGGAATGGCCACTGTCGACATCCTTGCTGGAAGCCAGTGATCAACAATGACGTCAGTCGAATGCTCAAATGGAACATGTACAGTGTGCATTACTACTGGCGTGTTCCACCAGCATCAGTGTTCCTGCTCAGCGGCCAGCAATGAGGTACGCAGAAACCCCTTTTTTTTTTTTTCAAAAAGGGTCATTAAGTTCTTTATTATTATATAATTATATAATGCCGCCAAGGACCTATCGGTGCTGCCGGGACATTTAGCCATCAGCCGCTTTGTCCCCAAGGAAATGTATACTGTAACCCCCTAACCTTACCTTAAAAACCCCATACCTTAACCCCTTACCCTAATACCCCTAACGTTAACCCCTAATTGACCCTCTGGGAACACATGATACAATCTAGGCTTTGGTCTTGCGTAGTTGATGCCATGCAGTGTCTAGCACAGCTGCCCTGGGATTCTGCAGCAATACTGTACATTCTCCCTGGTCTCCTCTTTTCCTTCCTAGGATCCAGCATTTTAAAAAGTGCATCAGGTTTATCCACGAGTCTCGGCTTCGCGGAGGGGGCTGCCTAGTTCATTGGTCAGTGTTTCCAATTCAAACTGTATAGCAATAGATGTTATCTTGTTACAGAAAGGTTGGAGGTGCGAGTGTCTGCCTGCTTATTTGGGGACAAAAGCCACATGAAGCCTGTTTCTTCTCACTGTGGGGTGACACGCTTACACACACACAATGATGGACAATTCGGTCCTTTAAACCAGGGGAGTGCAAACTGGGGGGCGTGAAATTTTCTAGGGGGGGGGGGGGGGGGTGGGGAGGCGCGGTGCTTACCCCGTACTCTTCTATAAAGCATTTAAATTAAATGCCGGGGTGCGAGCGCAAGGCCTCTGTAAGTTCTCTTACCTTGTCTCTGGCGGCTTCTGGCGACCCGGCATCAAATGACACCACGTTGCCATGGCAACATGACGTCGTGGTGTCAGAACGTCCGAGACAAAGTAAAGGAGGGGGACGGGAGAATGGCGGGAGAGCAGGCAGGGGGGCGCAGAGGGAAAGGTTTGCGCGCCCCTGCCTTAGACTACAGTTTAACATGGTGGTCGTCTATGGTTTATTTAGTCTTTCTCTCCTAGCACAGAATGACAGTGAGTGACATAGACACTCAAGGACCTATGACATATTACATTAATCCCGTAGTGCAGGGGTGGCCAGTCCTCAAGGGCCACCAACAGGTCAGGTGTTCAGGACCTGACTTTGTTGTGGCCCTTGCCTTTAGGACTGGAGTTGGCCTCCCTGTCTGTAGTGCCAGGGATATATAACCCATCAAGTGCATCAATCCCACCACAACATGACACAGACATGAGCGCAACTAACATTTGTAATAACAGTAACATGGAGACAGAAAGAGCAGCTCAAACCCGCCACAGTGTGTCATAGTACTGCAGTGACAGAAGGAGGAGATGCGTCATCTAGTCTACCTTCCCACTGCTTGGGGGTGTATCCAAAACAGGACAAAAAAGAAAACGGAACGATGGAAGTGTTAGGTGGGACGGGCCTCAGGAGGACACAGGGAGTTGGTCTCTCACCTTAATTTGAAAGTCATAGAGAAGAGACCAATGATCTTTATACGTTTGTGACCGTGTCACTCACATCGATTTTTCAGAGTATTTTTCTTGGTAGAAAATGTAGAAATAGGTAAATCAATCTTTTTTTCATTCTAAAAAGGGAAAGGGAATTGTCAAAGTTATCTAAATCATTCTAAATCAATAAACTAGTTTGCCACGTCCTTCATAGTTGTCTGCCTATGAACTACTTTATTCTATATGCTTCATCTTCCCATGAACAGCTTGGCGGGCGTGTCTCGAAGCACAACCATTTTGGTTGCCTACCTCATGACGGTGACCAACTTTGGCTGGGAAGATTGTCTGTCAGCTGTGAAGTCTGTCAGGTCCTACGTCGGCCCAAACTTTGGCTTCCAGCAGCAGCTCCTGGAGTATCAGATGGGTTTAGTTACAGAGGTACAGTACTACATACATTTCGTTAGCAAAATCATCCAAATCAGTTTTTCTCCACCTGCAGTCACCCTGGACTATTCTGTATAGTAGAGTTTGTAAGCAGACCATAATTCACAGACGCCGGCTTCCAGACTTTCAGACGAGTTCATTGAAATAGTTTCAGGTAAGAGTTAGATCCAAAAATAATTTTAGCCAAACCAACACTTTTGGTTATTTTCTTGTACCCTCATAGGATAATATGAAGACGTTGTAGATAAGAACATTAGTCCTTCATTCAAATGTCTAAAGTAGCCAGCCCTACTCAATCATTAGTATGTCTGAGAAAGATGTGCTTTGTTCTAGCTAAAGATAGCGTGAGGCATTTTGTTGGGTACCAGGTCAGTATTTGAGTTCCTTTGTTGCCAGAGGCTAGCAGCAAAAGGGTTTAAATGAAGGACCTGATTTGGGGCATTAGGAGGACGTATGGAATTTGTGTTAATCTGGAATACAACTGGAATTCAATATCACGAGATTATAGCAATTGATTGTTTTACATAGTCACTTCATTGTGCAGAGCGGTGGCGGAGGAGCTGCTATTTCCAGGCTGTTCCCTCTTCCAATATGTTCACCCTACTTTTCTTACTTCTGGTTTCAACATCTTTGCTCATTAACACTTTCTCGTCCTTTAACCCAGAGGTCCCCAACTCCAGTCCTCAAGGACCGGTAACAGTGCAGGATTTAAGGATATCCTCTCATTAGCACAGGTGGCCCAATAATTTTCACTGAACCACCTGTGCTCTAGCAGGGGTATCCGTAACGCCTGCACTGTTAGTTGTCCTTGAGGACTGGAGTTGGGGACCTCTGCTTTAACCTACCTCACAACCTACCTTCTTATTCTATATACTGCACTGAGCACTAGTCACAAGAGAATATTGCAGCCTGTTGAGTTCTTGTGTCATTGAAAAATATTGACATACGTGGACCTGGCTTGGAGGCCCTCAGTTCAGTGGCCAATGCAGGAGCCCAGTAGCTACTTCTTCAGGGTGGTAACATTGTATACAATCTATTAGATCTCCCAGCTGCTCATGATGTGCCAGCTCAGCAGTGAATGGATCACATGCAGATCAGGCTGCTGATTGGTGTTGCAAAAGTCATGATTGAAGTGACCTTGCGTAGCATTGCACAAGAAGCTCTGGCTTTTCCCACAAGGGCTTCCCCTAAAAACACGTTATAATGGAACAAAACAAACTGGTCACAAACACAATCCTTTAATTGGGGCGGCGGGGAAATTAACACCTTAATTAACACCAGCTTGTAATAGATTGTAGAATAATATCCATTTCCGGAGTGTATTCAGAGCTACATGTAGATTTGTGGGTGTATATATTTACACGACAATATAGAAAAGAATGCAGTGCAGACATGCAGATTTCATTTTGGGATATTGTTTTCTAGCAGCAATATACTAATATTTGTATGACTTTGTGGTCTATAACAGTAGTAAGGGAGTTCTGCGGTAATCATGGCATATTTGGCAATTGAGCCCAGTGATTAGCACAGAAGAGCGGGACAGTACAGTACTTATCATCGCACTGTCATTGCGCAGTTGAGGGAGCAGGGAGAAGCTACAGTCCACGCCAGCATCATCCCAGCTCCCTCTGCACTGAGGAGCAGGGGGGGCGGATTCCTGGGGCGGCCAGTGCTTGGGGGGCCCAGATGGAGCCCCACTAGTTGCCCACCAACGACCCCTCAAGGTACCTCCTCCCCTCCAAATGGCCAAAGTCTCCTACTTGGGTAACAAGGAGTTCAATGAGAGCAGAGAACTTGAATACCAGTAAGCATCTTTTCCATGAAAAACAAGGCAGGACCTCATGATATTGTGTCCCTACCTACACTAATAAAGAATTATATGCGCGCCACAATTGGCGACTCCAACGGTGATAAAGTAATTTATATCAAATGATTTCATATCAGTCAGTCCCTGTCTACTGTTGCCGTGAGGGGCTGACCACTTATTACAGAGCTGCCAGGGTGGTCAGCCAGCGGATATTATTCCAAGGCTCGGTCAATGCCTTTACCACCTCCCAGTGTGTGTCACTTTGTGGCAGACATACTCACATACTGTAGTTAGCGAATAGGCCAGGGCCGGCCCGTCCAGTAGGCGAACCTAGGCTGTCGCCTGGGGGGCAAAGGTCAGGGGCGCATTAATAATAATAATATTTTTTTCCTCTTATTAATTTTTATTTATTTATCTTTTTTTAAAATTCTTTTTTGTCCGATATTTTGGCGCCCTATTATTTTAATTTTGCGTCGCACCCCCCTGTAGCACCGATAGCTACGCCACTGTTTATTTTTGGGGTGCAAATTTTACGTTTCGCCGAGGGCGCATGAAACCCCTGCAAATAGCTAATATCCGCCATGTCGTGCAGTGTGGATGTTGATGCGGCCCAGAGGGTTGTTATCACAGTGCACAGCACTCTGGGACGAAGCCTTGCGTGTGAGGCGCTCACAGGATGGAGACACCGAATAACCAGAACTTTTTCTGTGGCTGACCGAGGCGGCAGCAAAATGGCTGAGCCGAGCAGACAGGAAGGGACTGGCAGACTAAACCTCTCGCATTGCTTTGACAAAAAAAGGAAGCAGCGGAGCAGACGGCAAGGTGTACGTACAAAGCGTTTACCACTGACATGCTTTTGTGGGGCAAGTTTCCACGTGACCTAAACAGACAGCCACGGGCTTAGAAAATGTTTCCACATCCGATGCTGATATGATGATTATACGGGTACCTGAGAAGGGACATTTCTGCGTGTGAGACGTGAAATGTACTCACCGATAAATCAATGCTACAAACTGCTAAATGGTGCTCTGTCATGTAAGGCAGAGGGGCGCAAACTGGGGGGGGGCACAACATTTTCTGGGGGGGTGCTTACAAAAGCCCCACGCTCTTCCCCGCAACATTTAAATTAAATGCATTTAATATGGGATTTGTAGCACAAGGAAAAGTGTCAGAATGTTTCTTCACTGAATGGGTGGTGGATACATAGAACTGCCTCCCAGTGTAGACAGAGGAGAATACAGTATAAGGGGGGCAATTTGCTGGAATAGGTACTATTAAACTCTTGTGCAGCTTTAGCCAGGTCATGTGACCCATCCAATGAGTCAAAGTGGGCATGGGAGCCACGTACAATAAAAATATGGAGGGCAACAAGTAGCTGAGGACTCATGTAAAGCATGTAGGGAGAAGGAGCGGCTCAGTGAGTAAAGACACTGACTGGCACTGAGTGTGAAGCAGGGGAACCTGGGAGAAGGAGCGGCTCAGTGAGTAAAGACACTGACTGGCACTGAGTGTGAAGCAGGGGAGCCTGGGAGAAGGAGCGGATCAGTGAGTAAAGACACTGACTGGCACTGAGTATGAAGCAGGGGAACCTGGGAGAAGGAGCGGCTCAGTGAGTAAAGACACTGACTGGCACTGAGTGAAGCAGGGGAACCTGGGAGAAGGAGCGGCTCAGTGAGTACAGACACTGACTGGCACTGAGTGTGAAGCAGGGGAACCTGGGAGAAGGAGCGGACAGTGAGTACAGACACTGACTGGCACTGAGTGTGAAGCAGGGGAGCCTGGGAGAAGGAGCGGCTCAGTGAGTAAAGACACTGACTGGCACTGAGTGTGAAGCAGGGGAGCCTGGGAGAGGGAGCGGCTCAGTGAGTAAAGACACTGACTGGCACTGAGTGTGAAGCAGGGGAACCTGGGAGAAGGAGCGGCTCAGTGAGTAAAGACACTGACTGGCACTGAGTGTGAAGCAGGGGAGCCTGGCAGAAGCAGCGGCTCAGTGAGTAAAGACACTGACTGGCACTGAGTGTGGAGCCTGGTTCAATTCCCGGTGTCGGCTCCTTTTGACCTTGGGCAAGTCACTTTATCTCAGGCATCAAAAACATAGATTGTAAGCTCCACGGGGCAGGGACCTGTGCCTGCAAAATGTCTCTGTAAAGCGCTACGTAAAACTAGCAGCGCTATACAGGAACATGCTATTATGTTAAAGGTAGAAGTGGGAAGCACTGTTATTGCTGCTCCCTTGTCTTATGTACTGTACAGTACTCACACCATCGCTGCTATGCACACAACGGCGTGTCTCCTGCCACACCCGGTGTCCTGAGGTTTTTTTTAAATCTGATTTGCTTGTTGTTCTACTCACTTCATTTCCTCACAGCCATTTATTTCAATCTGTGAGAGGCAGTGTGCCACGGGTAAACCCAGACTAAATCTGGGAGAGGCAGTGTGCCATGGGTAAACCCAGACTAAATCTGGGAGAGGCAGTGTGCCACGGGTAAACCCAGACTAAATCTGGGAGAGGCAGTGTGCCATGGGTAAACCCAGACTAAATCTGGGAGAGGCAGTGTGCCACGGGTAAACCCAGACTAAATCTGGGAGAGGCAGTGTGCCACGGGTAAACCCAGACTAAGTCTGGGAGAGGCAGTGTGCCATGGGTAAACCCAGACTAAATCTGGGAGAGGCAGTGTGCCACGGGTAAACCCAGACTAAATCCGGGAGAGGCAGTGTGCCACGGGTAAACCCAGACTAAATCTGGGAGAGGCAGTGTGCCACGGGTAAACCCAGACTAAATCTTGGAGAGGCAGTGTGCCACGGGTAAACCCAGACTAAATCTGGGAGAGGCAGTGTGCCATGGGTAAACCCAGACTAAATCTGGGAGAGGCAGTGTGCCACGGGTAAACCCAGACTAAATCTGGCAGAGGCAGTGTGCCACGTGTAAACCCAGACTAAATCTGGGAGAGGCAGTGTGCCACGTGTAAACCCGGACTATATCTGGGAGAGGCAGTGTGCCACAGGTTAACCAGGACTAAATCTGGGAGAGGCAGTGTGCCACGGGTAAACCAAGACTAAATCTGGGAGAGGCAGTGTGCCACGGGTAAACCAAGACTAAATCTGGGAGAGGCAGTGTGCCACAGGTTAACCAGGACTAAATCTGATATATCCACCCTCCGCTTATCCACTGCTTTTCCCCCTTTTTCCTGCGCCTTCTGGAAATACTCGCTCTCTCGTTTCCCCAAACACTGACTATGCACGGCTTCTTCTTCTCTTGCTCTCTTCAGCTCTTTGCGCTCCCGGTGTTCTGGAAGCAGCTCCATCCTACGGCCGCCTCCCTTTCTCACACACTCCTCACCCCGAGGGGTGAGGTGACAGAGTGGGAATTCTTGTTTCCTCTCACTGCATGTGTCATCTTCTGCCTACACCTACTTCCCTGTCATTCTCATCCTTCCAGGCCCATACTGTTCAAAAAGCGCCATAGTGGGCGTGAAACGCGTGGGAGGGTTTGTTACTGTCTGTTTTTTTGTTTTTATGTAGCCCAATAAATTAGTTTTTAACCCCTCTTGCTGGTGAGTTCTTACCTTTTTTCTCCTGGAGCGGATGGACCACGGATCCTTTACCTTCTCCATACTGTTCACTCTCTCCGCTCTCTGTGCATTGCTGACAGCTGTGGGCCTCCTAACTCCACATCCTCCCTGTCTATCGTCCTCTCTAACGATGAATCCTGGTTATCTTCCTCTCCCCTTACTCACCCACTCCACTCTTAGGGGGTCTTTAACTGCCACATTGATGACCCCTCTCTTTCCTGGGCATCTCGCCTCCTCACTCCCACTTCCTCCTTTCGTCTCCATCAATGGACTGCTTCCAGCACCACGCGAGGACAACCACTTCCGTAACCTCGTCTTTACTAAAAACGGCTCCTCTTCTGATTTCTCAGTCTTTCCTTTAACACTCTCATCTCAGTGTCCCTCTTTCACACTCGGCCTCTCCTTGCTGTACTCATAACCGGCTTTCCATTGCACTATTTACTTGGAATTCAGCATTAAGTCAAATTTTTTTCACTACCGTCCTCCTCTGACCCAAACGGCCTCGTCACTACTTCCAGCTCGTCTGTTACCGCCTCACTTGACCAGTATTTCTCTGCTGGCTTCCCATTACCGTCAAGGACGTTTCGGCATAGCCATCACGCTGCAGCCAATCGCCGCCACCAATCAGCCGCAGGGGACATCTAGCCGCTGGACGTTTCTCTAGCTGTAGCCTGCGGCTAATCGGCGGAAGCTAAGTGCCGACGGCTGATCTTCCTGTCCTTTAAGGCTCTACCCTCCTCACCTCCATATTTCTCAACTCTTATGTCTCCTAACACCCCTACTCGCTCGCCTCTCACGTTGGACCCAAGAATGTCTCCTCTCTGCACCTTTTACCTCTTCAGCCCTCTCATGCCTTAAACCTTCTTCACCAATCTCCCCCTACCTGTGGAAACTCTCCCACTTCATATTCATCAAACACCTTCACTTCCTGGTTTCAAAGCACAGCTGAAAACTCGCCTCCTCCAAGTAACATCTCATTGAACTATGTACTGTACAGCTACACGACTGACTCCAGGTGCACGTGACCGTCTTGACTGCACGTCTACTCCTACTGTGTCTGTACGTTTCCCAAAATACAACTTCTACTGCAGGGGCGGCTTACTCCAGTCCTCAAGGGCCACCAACAGTTCAGGTGTTAAGGATATCCCTGCTTCAGCACAGGTGGCTCAATCAGTGCATCAGTCGAAGACCGAGCCACCTGTGCTGATGCAGGGATATCCTTAACACCTGAACTGTTGGTGGCCCTTGGGGACTGGAGTTGGCCGCTCCTGCTCTATTGGAAGCTCTTTGGTATATGGCCTATGTTCTATGTTGGCCTCATACTCTTAATGCCACGGCCTATACTTTATTGTCCCTGTATTGTAATTTTGAAAATCACTGCGTAAGTTGTCGGTGCTAAATAAATAAAAGGATACATGTATTAGTTACATACATAAGAGACATTCCGGCCCTGGAAGGCATTCTGTAGCCGATTTAAGTCAACGGTCTTCCTCCTGAGAATGTGTCCTACGGCAGAAGACGGCTTCATAAGTATGGACCTCCACCACTTGGAAGACAGATCTGAATGAGAGTTCACAGGGTCTATATCAGGGCAACACGGTGCAATTCTAAGGCTAACAATTGCACCAAATGTATCAAAACATCTTGTTTCTTTCAATGGATTTCTAAACTTGATACATATAATATAGGTGCATCCATAGGTCACCAAGGTTTATAGTCAGTATGGGAACTAGGCCAATTGGAATGGTCAGGTGGTCAAAGGCGCTCTGTTTCTATCTGTACGGTTCGTGCCTTCAGCCACTTGTTATTTACTTCTCAATTTTGTCGTGCGAAGTTCCCTTTCGCTTTGCCAATTCAGGGAGGAGGAAATGAGCTTGTGATCGGGACCTGGGGGTGTACATTTGAAACTCAAGTCACGATGTGAGCTGCTGAAGGTGTGATATCTCAAAAATCCCCATTTTCTTAAAAATGCTTAAAAAAAAGGTGTTAGGGCTAAAAATAAATAAATAATAATAATCCTGAAATAGATACCATGGATTAGGCTGTTTAGCACAGGGGCGGCCAACTCCAGTCCTCAAGAGCTACCAACAGGTCAGGTTTTTGGGATATTACTGCTTCAGCACAGGGGGCTTAGTCTTCAACTGTCTCTACCTGTGCTGAATCAGGGATATCTTGAAAACCTGACCTGTTGGTATCTCTTGAGGACTAGCGTTGGCTGCCCCTGGATTAAAATCAAAAAGCCATGGTAAATAAGCATGTCAGGAAAAAAAGTATTGGTTCTGATCCAGGCCCATATCCCAGAACAGTACCTTCTGCTATGCCATTACGTTCCAAACGACACCTAATGCACAGGTATATTTGTGAGAAAGGGGATCACTTTATCTTCTTATCACAGAATATTACAATGATAAAATTCTCCTTGGAAGACGTTAAACCCGATGGGAAGTTGAGACATAACTGTGAAAGCAGCGAACGCGCCAAGAGCTCAGCGCTGCGCCATCGCTATTTGGAGTTACGCCCCGATTTTGCGTTAAAAGCTGCAAAATCGTTACCAGCTGGTCGCAAAAATATGATAGAGGTCTGATATCGGCGCCATTGGCTGTGCGTCATTTTTATATCTGTTGCAGTCGTGTGTGTGCGGAATAATTACGTCTGTGTAAGTAATGGCAGCAGCACACGCGTGTAATATTACGGGACTGACCTACCTCTGCAACAACTGAGCCCAGCAGGAGGAAACCGCGGCACAGTGATCAAGGCTCTGGGGGGTTTTATGGCTTAGCACCGCTTAGCACACCTGGCCTTAATGTTTTGGTGGCAGAGGTAACATTGGGAGGGGCTGTTTTAGTTTAATTGTAGGTTTGACTTATAGTAGACTGAGTTATTGCAAGTGCAGGGAAATCCATTTATATGGTCATTAATTATTGCTTAATATTTACAAAAGTTACTGGTTTATTGTATGCGTGATCATCATCACGACAGGAAGAGACAGTATTTCATATGGAAGCTCACAAATAGAGATACGGAGGTTAATTGCAGTACCGTGGGTGCAAGATACTAATATTTTCTCATAGGGAACAACACAGAACTTAAGAAACAATGTAATAGTTGTACACAGTTAGGCCGCGGGCATGGTCAGCGCTTAGCCGCTGAGCTGCGCACACGCGTGCCGGTGAGCCCCTGCAGCTGCAATGAGAGCGGCTTTAGCAGGGGCTCGCGCGCGCTTCCGCAGGCGTGCGGAAGCATAGCCGACAATAACATTTTAGTTTACGTGCACAGGGCCGGTCACGTTAGCGGTTCGCCCAATGAGGGCGAACCAGCTCCGTGACGTCACTGGCCCGCCCATAGACACACCCTCGGACGGCGCGCGTAGTAAGGCCAGGGAAAGCACCCGCTTTCCCTCAGCCTCCGCGCGCCTCCGCACGGGCTTAGTGTCTATGGACTCAGCCTTACAGTTGTGAAATAATACGTACTTCAGCATTAGGTGATACGTTTTCTGTTTGGACAAACAATTGATATTATAAGACGAGCTTTGGAGGGTTCTCCCTCTTCCTCAGGACGCGCGATTCTGATTTACAGAGATTCCAGGAGCTGAACACAGATGTAAAAATAAAAGTTAATAATCTGAGGCAGGAGGTGTGCAGAATTCATGCTAAATAACCAGACAGGGCAATACATGGATGGAAGGGACAGTGAGAAATGGAGAGAGCGTGTAGGACCATAAATCCATCCGCAGTGTTTAGTGGGGCGCGGGAAAGGGTTTGAAATTAAAATTAACAAACATTACTAAAAGTGATGGTAGCGTGTAAGAAACCCCATAGCAGCATTAAGTCCTCTTGTTTTAGTGCCAAAGAGTATTATCAGTTTGAGTTTCAACGTTTTCCGTTGATGCTTTTAAACATCCCATTGAGGATTTGGGTGTTTAAATCATTTATTTAAATCATATCTGGCTGTGAGAAGTGATGTCCCACTGGTGTGCTGTATTGTCCTTCTTCATGGTGTGTTATTGTGTGTCTGTGCAGTATTGTCCTTCTTCATGGTGTGTTATTGTGTGTCTGTGCAGTATTGTCCTTCTTCATGGTGTGTTATTGTGTGTCTGTGCAGTATTGTCCTTCTTCATGGTGTGTTATTGTGAGTCTGTGCAGTTTTTCCTTCTTCGTGGTGTTATTGTGAGTCTGTGCAGTATTGTCCTTCTTCATGGTGTGTTATTGTGAGTCTGTGCAGTATCGTCCTTCTTCATGGTGTGATATTGTGAGCCTGTGCAGTATTGTCCTTCTTCATGGTGTGTTATTGTGTCTGTGCAGTATCGTCCTTCTTCATGGTGTGTTATTGTGAGCCTGTGCAGTATTGTCCTTCTTCATGGTGTGTTATTGTGACTGTGCAGTATCGTCCTTCTTCATGGTGTGTTATTGTGAGTCTGTGCAGTATTGTCCTTCTTCGTGGTGTGTAATTGTGTCTGTGCAGTATCGTCCTTCTTCATGGTGTGTTATTGTGTGTCTGTGCAGTATCGTCCTTCTTCATGGTGGGTTATTGTGTATCTGCAGTTTTGTCCTTCTTCATGGTGTGTTATTGTGTCTGTGCAGTATCGTCCTTCTTCATGGTGTGTTATTGTGTGTCTGTGCAGTTTCGTCCTTCTTCATGGTGTGTTATTGTGTGTCTGTGCAGTTTCGTTCTTCTTCATGGTGTGTTATTGTGTGTCTGTGTATGCTCATTCTGGTTTGAAGTTTTTGGCTGGTTTCACCCCCCCTTGGTCACATTTGCTGCATTGAATCATATACATCCCGTTCCTAGACGTGCAGCAGTGTGACCCTTTAACATGGAGTGTTTGATGTTTGTGACTGGCTGTGGGATCTTGGCTACATGTTTGCAGCGTGTGAAATACAAACTAATATAAAACAAGAGCGACAAGCTTAAGGAACACGCTGTCTCCTAGCAGTGCACCTTTACATCAGGGGTTCAACACCTTTTTGGAGCACCCTGAAGGATTCTTCAAATCTCTGGGCACTCATGCACATCAGAGCTCACTTATCCCCTCCTCACTCCCACTCACACTCCCACTCCCACTCCCACACGTAACCACCCACACTCCACATTCACCCACGCACATTATCACACACTCCGGATGTATCCCCCCGTTTAACAAAGCACTCACCTTCCTTTCCCTCCCCACACAAACCCATCACATCTCCTACCCATATCTATCCCTCACGCCTCCCTTCTTCCCTCCAACCTTCCCTGACACCTAGAACCTGACAGCGCCCCCCACGGGTGGGGCTCTGGAGATGGAGAGGTTTCTTTCTCTTCTCTGTGCTGGATCATAGCCTCCATGCCTCCAGATACCGAGCGGTTCCCCCCGGGGCCAATGCACCCTTGGCAGAGGGTGGCAGCACACCGGTATACCGCGGCACCCTGGTTGAGAAACACTGCCTTAGACTGTGCGAATGGCAATCAGCACTGCCGCAGTTGAATGAATAACCCCCATTAGCAGGGGTGGGCAACTCCAGTCCTCAACGGCCACCAACAGGTCAGGTTTTTAGGATATCCCTGCTTCAGCACAGCTGGATTATCAGTCATTGACTGAGACATTGATTGAGTCATCTGTGCTGAAGCAGGGGTATCTTTAACACATGCATTGTTGGTGGCTTAGGAGAACTGCAGTGGGCCACCCCTATCCTAAGGGATGCCCTGCACCAAAAGTGCACACAGTATAGCTACTGCTACTCATGCTCAAAGATTGTACTAACTATTCTCAATGGCTCTTGAGTCTCTTCGCAGGGTAATATTTTAGTAAGAATGACTGCAAAAGTTCACAAGACTCCTTTCCGCTCCCAGTAACTACCTTTCCCCTCCTCTTCCAGTACAGAGCCTGGCTGCGGCAGGAATACGGGAGGAATCCCTTCCACGACCAAGACAAGGTGCGGAGTTTAATATCCCAGCACGAAGAGAAAGAGAAGCTGAGGCAGGCGCAGAGCCACTGGATTAACCGTCCTGACACAGACTACCCACTCCCGTACCAAGCGTATGGCTCCTGCCGCAGGTGGACCAACAGATAAGCAGATCCACTCAGTGTCGGGGTTCTGAGGATATCACAGCTTCAGCACAGGTGGCTCAACCAGTGGCTCAGTTTTTGACTGAGCCACCTGTGCTGAAGCAGGGATATCCTCAAAACCTGACCTGTTGGGGGAGGTCTGGATGTCTGGAGTTGAGAGCCCCTGACTTAGTGTATAACTTCTGAAATGAGATTCACACGAGCGTCTTACCTGCACTAGAAACATCTCAAGACACCAAGGCGTCTCCAGCAGCTTTACTGTCGGCAAAGCACGGCCAGCACCGGGGCGAAGAAAACCGTGCCCGTTTTGCACTGCTAGAGGGATTACAACGCCATCTTTTTGTGTTTTGCTTCTAAAATAAAATAATACAAATGGTTTTATTTACTCAAACAATTGTGACTTTAATGACTTGGCCCAGGGGTGCGCAAACTGGGGGGCGCAAATTGGGGGGCGCAGTGGTTGTGCAGACTTTGACTGGGCCTCTGATTGAGCCACCTGTGCTGAAGCTGGGATATCCTGAAAACCTGACCTGTTGTGGGGGGTGGGGGTTGAGCACATATGGGCTAATGGGTCGTAGCACTGGCGACATTGTGTTACTTTGAATTTCAGGGCTTGTGAAAAAGGAAAGAAACAGGTAGGTACTTTTTATTTGACCAACAATGGTTACAGTACTCAGGGTTCTTCTTCGGCTTGCTGCAGTTGTACAGTAAGTCAGAGATTATATATAGTTTGTAGTATGATGGGTTACAGTGGGAGTTGGGAGAGGATATGTGTGTGATGTTAGCAGTTGTGTGTCACAGGTGGAAGAAGTGATGACTGCTATATACCTGCTATTGTAATGTAATGACACTACAGACAAACGGAAGTCAGGATGTGCAGGAATCAAGAAGACTGGGACATCCACGAATACGCACACGCATGCCTATATCTACTATATATTTCTTAAAGCACTGTATGTCTGCGTCCCTAGCGGCAATCTCATTGGTCCCTTGGCCTGCCCGCCCCCGCACCTCTCATTGGCCTGAGGCAGAGTGACGGGCAAAAACACACACACACACACACCCACACACCCACACACACCCCCCTCACACACACCCCCCCCCTCACACACACATACACACCCCCCCCTCACACACACACACACACACCCTCACTCTCCCCCGTCAGTTGGACCGCAGCTCACCTTCCACACATACACCCCCCCCCTCCTCTCCCGGTGCCCCTCCTCTCCCGGTGCCCCTCACTCTCTCCCCCCACCTCACCCAAATCCCCACGCTCCACAACATCCCCAGCCGCACCATCACCCTCACCGTGCGCCGCGGCCCTCCTGCTCAGCAGCAAACTCCAGGCTCCTCCCCCCTCGCGGCGTGGCCCGGGCCTCCTGCTCTCCCCCTCACGTGCGCCGCTACCGGAGAGGGGAAGCGCGGCGCGGGACTCCCCCTCACGTGCGCCGCTACCGTAGAGGGGAAGCGCGGCCCGGGCCTTTTGCTCAACCCCTCACGTGCGCTGCTACCGGAGAGGGGAAGCGCGGGCCGGGCCTCCTGCTCTCCCCCTCACGTGCGCCGCTACCGGAGAGGGGAAGCGCGGCGTGGGACTCCCCCTCACGTGCGCCGCTCCCGGACGGAGGGGAAGCGCGGCGCGGGACTCCCCCTCACGTGCGCCGCTACCGGAGAGGGGAAGCGCGGCGCGGGTCTCCCCCTCACGTGCGCCGCTACCGGAGAGGGGAAGCGCGGCGCGGGACTCCCCCTCACGTGCGCCGCTACCGGAGAGGGGAAGCGCGGCGCGGGACTCCCCCTCACGTGCGCCGCTACCGGAGAGGGGAAGCGCGGCGCGAGACTCCCCATCACGTGCGCCGGCTCCCGGACGGAGGGGAAGCGCGGCGCGGGTCTCCTGCCACTCTTGCCCCCCCAGCTTCCCGAACTCACCTGCCCCAGCCAGATGCCACGGGGTCAAGGTAAGTCACCCACCGTCTCGCACCCACACACCCACCCAGTCACTTTCACCCAGTCACCCACCCACCCAGTCACTTTCACCCAGTCACCCACCCACCCAGTCACCCACCCACTCACTCACTCAGTCACCCACTCAGTCACCCACCCAGTCACCCACCCACTCAGTCACCCACCCACCCACTCAGTCACCCACCCAGTCACTTTCACCCAGTCACCCACCCACTCACTCAGTCACCCACCCACCCACTCAGTAACCCACCCACCCACTCACTTAGTCACCCACCCACTCACTCAGTCACCCACTCACTCAGTCAAGTCAAAAGTCAGTCAGTCACCCACCCACCAACCCAGTCAGTCACCCACCCACCCACCCAGTCAGTCAGTCACCCAGTCAGTCAGTCACCCACCCACACACCCACCCAGTCAGTCAGTCACCCACCCACCCAGTCAGTCACCCACCCACCCAGTCAGTCAGTCACCCACCCACCCAGTCAGTCAGTCACCCACCACCCACCCACCCACCCACCCAGTCAGTCAGTCACCCACCCACCCACCCAGTCAGTCACCCACCCAGTCTGTCACCCACCCACTCACCCACCCAGTCATTCACCCACCCACCCAGTCAGTCAGTCAGTCAGTCACCCACCCACCCACCAACCCACCCAGTCAGTCACCCAAAGTCACCCACCCACCCAGTCAGTCACCCAAAGTCACCCACCCACCCAGTCACCCACCCACCCAGTCAGTCAGTCAGTCACCCACCCACCCAGTCACCCACCCACCCACCCAGTCAGTCAGTCAGTCACCCTCCCACCCACCCAGTCAGTCACCCACCCACCCATTCACCCACCCACCCAGTCAGTCAGTCAGTCACCCACTCACCCACCCAGTCAGTCACCCACTCACCCACCCACCCAGTCAGTCACCCACTCACCCACCCAGTCAGTCACCCACTCACCCACCCAGTCAGTCACCCACTCACCCACCCAGTCAGTCACCCACTCACCCACCCAGTCAGTCACCCACTCACCCACCCAGTCAGTCACCCACTCACCCACCCAGTCAGTCACCCACCCAGTCAGTCTCCCACTCACCCACCCACCCAGTCAGTCTCCCACTCACCCACCCAGTCAGTCTCCCACTCACCCACCCAGTCAGTCAACCCAGTCACTGACCCCACCCACCCACTCACCGACCCCACCCACCCACTCACCGACCCCACCTACCCACTCACTGACCCACCCAGTCACCGACCCCAGTCACTGACCCACCCAGTCACCAACCCTGAAAAAGTCACCCAGTCACCGACCCACCCACCGACCCAAAGTCACCCACCCACCCAAAGTCACCCACCCACCAACCCAGAGTCACCCACCCACCCACCGACCCAAAGTCACCCACCCACTGACCCAAAGTCACCCACCCACTGACCCAAAGTCATCCACCCCCCGACCCAACTCACCCAACTCACCCACCCAACCACCGACCCAAAGTCACCCACCGACCCAAAGTCACCCACCCACCAACCCAAAGTCAAACCGACCCAAAGTCACCCACCCACCCACCGACCCAAAGTCACCCACCCACCCACCGACCCAAAGTCACCCACCCACTGACCCAAAGTCACCCACCCACCGACCCAAAGTCACACACCCACTGACCCAAAGTCACCCACCCACCGACCCAAAGTCACCCACCCACCGACCCAAAGTCACCCACCCACCGACCCAAAGTCACCCACCCACCGACCCAAAGTCACCCACCCATCGACCCAAAGTCACCCACCCATCGACCCAAAGTCAAACCGACCCACAGTCACCCACCCAGTCACTGACCCAAAGTCACCCACTCAGTCACCAACCCACCCACCCACTCAGTCAAGTGTCACCCACCCACCCACACAGTCACCCACACACTCAAGTCAACTCAGTCACCCACCTAGCTGTCAAGGGGGGGGGAAGCCTAACCCTGTCGTACGCCCACCCCAAAATTACATCCCGGGCAACGCCGGGTCTCTCAGCTAGTAATATATATTATCACCACTGCAGGGGCATTCTGATGGGATATTCTGAGATATTCTGCATTATCACTGCCATTGAATCCTTTGGAAAATCTGTGATATTCTGTGTTATAAACTGGTGCAATAACCGTGGCTACAGCTGTATGTACATGTGCCTTTACACATAGAAACATGTACAGATGCATTCACATTCACATGTATACTGTATATGCACATGTATACAAATATACTTATCATATATACTTGTATCATCATCTTCAACCCGTGTCGATCCGCTGCTGGATGAAGGTCCTCATTGATCTTCCAGGTATTGCGGTTGCAAGACTTTCTTCCCAGTGATCCAACAAATTTCCTGATTTCATCCTCCCATCTTCTGGTTGTCGTCTTGGTCTTTTGATATCACTTGGATCCCGTCCAGTGCCCTCTCTGTCTAACAATGGTCATTTCTTCACGTAGTATGTCCAACCCACGGCCATTTACATTTCTGCCCCTTTGTCACAATGTCACAGGCTTTTGTTTTTTTTTTTGTTCTAACCCAGGGGTGCGCAAACTGGGGTGGGAGGGGTGGGGGGACACGCGAGATTATCTGCGGGGGGGGGGGGGCACGGGGGTTACAGAGGCCCCCAGCGCTTCCCGAAGGCATTTAAACTAAATGCTGGGGAAGCGGCGAAGGCCTCTGTAACTCTCTCTTACCTTGGTTCATACTTCTTCTGCTGACTCGTCGCCATGGCAACGCAGCGCCAAATAGCGCTGTGGGGTCATGTGACGTCACGACGCCAGAACGTCTAAGTCAAGGTAAGGAGGTAGGGGCGTGTGGAGAGCGGGACAGCCATCAGGGGGGCGCAGGGGAAAAAGATTGCGATCCCCTGTTCTAAGCTATGTATTCTTTTCCCTCTCTCTTCGGGTAATACCCAGCATACATCGCTCCATACTTCTTGGAGTTGTCTGATACATATTTACATATAAAACACCGAATGTCCTCCCCCAACTTCTGCTGTAAACGACCATACTACAAACTGAATATAATCTCGGACTTGCAGACCTGAAGAAGGCCCCTGTGAGGTTTGAAAGCATTGCTTGTGTCAAATTAAAGGTATCATGTTACTTATCCCCCCCCTCTTTTTTTTTAACAAATTAAAGGACCAATATGCCAAAAATATTTGTTGTGAATTCCAGTGCTTAAGGACTCGGTAAGAAACACACACTGCCTGTTCCCCGTGTTATATCAAGGTAACGACAACGCTGCGGTTTAGTTACAAATCATTCAGAAACTGGAAAAAGGGATGCGCGGTCTGAGCAGGTTTCTTCTTTAAACTTGCGGTCTTTAGACAGGAGCAGAATTAGCTTGGAGACAGCACACGCACAGCAGGCGCTTCCCAAAAAAACATTAGCAGCACTGTGCACCGTGCACAGGAGGAGTTTCGTTGTGGTCACAAATTAGGGATATACAGGTATTGAGATTAAGCTGCGCAGATATTTTGGGACTGCTTCAGCTGACAGAGGGGAAGTTGGCATAACTTGTTTTTCACTCTGCGTGCTGCGCTGAGAGACAGGCGGCCTGGTGACTTTTATTTTTGCACAGCAAATTCCACGTATTTTGCTCACAAAAAAAAACCCCAGCTACTTTCCGTTTCTCCTTTTCTATTCATCGCACGGTTAATATAGCTTCTTTTTTTTTTTTCAAGCTGAAACAGTGTGGGGCTGATTTGCAAAGAATACTACGTGGGAGTTACAAGCATTGTTTTCCCCTTTATAGCACTGACTTTGTATGTATCTTTACACATTGCTCCAGAAATATCTGCCCCAAATACATTACAATCTGCTTCTTCAAAAATTTTTTTTTTAATATATTTACTAAATGTTGCTATTGTATAATACACCGTCTGAACCATTTATTCAAAAATAGAAGAGCAGAACCTAAAGGAGAAAGCTAATGACCCTTTGTGATTCACCCTCCACCCATACCTTAACCCTTGAACCCAATCACTTATGCATGTACTGTGTTCGAAACACTATTAAAATAAAGACCAGACATCCCCAGGCCTCAATCCTTTACAATCTTAATGTGAGACAGGATGGTATAAACTCTTCCCGGGGGGCCCTAACGGACAACTCTTCGTCCTCCAGCCCCCATCAACAAAACCCTAGTGAATAGGCTTCCCACCACCCACCATGGTACTGTAGATTCATATTCGAACCTACCACCTCACACATAGGGTTGCCAGATGGCTTCTCCATAAATGTTGGACACAATGGTGAAAGGTGCAATGCGCTCGAGACACACATCCCTCTCACCACTCTCCACTCCATGCTGTTTCCTCCTTTCCTTAGTCCCTCCTGACACCTCCTCCTGATTGGCTGCTGCTGGGCAAAGCAGCCAATGAGGATGGAGGAAGCTGCCCAGCCCACTAGCAGCAGCCCTGCTCTCTCCCTGGACGGGGAAATCACGCTGCCCCCCAAGCTGGTCAGGTCACTATGTCCAGAGAGGTAATACCGGACACATACATGTCCAGTATCACCTCTAACCTTTCCTGGACAGAGTGTCCAAATACAGGACAGTCCAGTTCAATACTGATAATCCTACTCACATGCACATCTAAGATATCAGTAAAACAATCTGGTACATGTACCTATAGGAATCTGCAAATCACCGGACTGAAACAGAACTGGAAAAATATACAACTGTCAATGTAATCAAATGTGAAATTCTGCAACCCCGCTCCCCTTCCATACTCATTCACGTTTCTGCATAATTGTAATGTGAAAACCTTCAATAAAAACGGAGTATTAAAATAAACATATAGAGACAAGACACAAACTTTGGTGGTAAATCATACACCATTTATTAAAATCATAAATAACTATTAACACCACAGAATTGGTTTCCCCGGGACATGATCCCTTGTATTTCTGCCCAGAGGGAATTATATTAACAAGAACCAGTAACACACAAAGTTCCCAGGCAAGCATCAACAGAAGCTGCCTGTGCCAACTACTCAATGATCCCTGAGCATGATGTCAAGCGACCAAACACATCCTGATTAATTGCACCTCTGGCGATCCGTCGCCGTCTGCATGCTGTGACATGAATTAATATACGTAAATATGCATTATTCTCAAAACTGCTGAACACAACAGAGGTCCCTATACTAACATTGAACAAGGGCACAGGCAAATGTCACACACACAATACCACACAGCTCCGTCGTGTGTGCAATTTTAAACCTTGACGACCACCGTATCTCTTCGGCAGACCTGCGTTCCATCTGCGTTCCTACAGTGGATACCGGACGCGGTAGCTGGAGC
Source organism: Ascaphus truei (assembly GCF_040206685.1). Classification (NCBI taxonomy): domain Eukaryota; kingdom Metazoa; phylum Chordata; class Amphibia; order Anura; family Ascaphidae; genus Ascaphus; species Ascaphus truei. The sequence goes on from NC_134501.1 coordinate 8,645,163, forward strand.
AAAGGGGTCCCGCAGAGTACCGGAGGAGTGCTGTCACCATCAGTTAAAGATCTATAGTAAGTTATTTTAATACGTTGTGTGTAATAAATACCTGCTTTTAAAGTACTATCTCATTGTTCCTGTCGGGAGTTTGGGAACCCGCGTGACTGAGGTCTGACGTCAGACAACGTCTGATTGGAAAGAACACTGGGATAAGAAAACTTTATAGAAACCATTTCCCACCTGTGTACTCACACATAGCCGTGTGCGTATTAGTATTATATCATTATTATATCCAGCATTGTCGTTCCATCACCATGCAATGTTTTCCATCACAAGCACAATACTTGTCTATTTATCAGCTGCTGTTTGTACTGAATCTGTGCTCCCTTCTCTTTTTGTTTACACGTAACATATAGAACAATGCAGGAAGGGTAGGAATCCGGTAGAACCGCTTCCTGCTGTCTTCCATCACACCAAAATCCTTTTCTGCATCAATTATTGACTTCATTTTTTTCCATTTAATTTGTAAGTAACCTGTTTATTCTGGCGTCCAAAAAGCATAACCTTACATTTATCTGTATTAAACCCCATTGGCCATTTACATGCCCAAGTTTCCAGTTTATCCAAGTTCTTCTGAAGATATATTACACCCTGGTCTGATTTTACTACCTGACATAATTTGGTGCTATCAGCAAAGTTGGAGACTTTGCTCTTTATGCCAACCTCAAGGTCATTAATAAACAAGTTAAAAAGCAGGGGACCTAGTACTGATCCTTGAGGTAATTCACTTACAATTGTAGCCCAACCTGAAAAGGTTCCATTTATGACAACTCTCTGTTGTCTATCCTTCAACCAGTTTTCAATCCAGGTTCAAATATTTTTACCCAGACAAATTTCCTTTATTTTGTACAATAACCTCTTGTGTGGCATTGTATCAAAAGCCTTTGCAAAATCTATTTAGACTACATCAACTGCATTACTCTGGTCTAAATTCCTACTTACCTCCGGAAAAAAACTAGAAAGCTTAGTTCTGCATGACCTACTGTAAATCCATGCTGAATATTACTAATAATTTTATTTCCCATTAGGCATTCCGGGATATTATCCCGTACTAAACCTTCAAGTAGCATCCCCACTATTGATGTCAGGCTTACAGGTCTGTAATTCCGTGGTTGGGATCTATCTCCCTTTTTAAATACAGGCAACACGTCTGCTTTACACCAATCTTGTGGTACTGAGCCTGTGGAAATAAAGTTCTTGAATATTAGCTCCTTAAGAATTCCTGGATGTATGCCATTGGGGCCAGGTGCCTTATTTACCTTCATTTTATGAAGCTGCCTTTGCACTTCTACCTCTGTTAACAAAATGTTAGTTAATATTGAGGTTGTGGCTTCCACCTGTTGAACTGTGGTTACAATTGACTCCTCGTTGGTAAATACACAGGCAAAGAATGTAATTAATATTCCACCTTCTCATTATCTCCAATAATTTGCCTGGCTATCTCCCACTAAAAGGGTCTTATATTCCCTTTTCAAATCTTTTTATTGTTAATGTACATGAAGAATTTTTTTTAGGATTGATCTTACTTTTTATTGCAATCTTTTTTTCGTTTCCAATTGTTGCTAATCTGATTGCCCTTCTGCAACGTTCCTTATAATTCTGATACGATGCCTTCATCCTTTCTGACTTCAAGAATCTAAAGGTCTGCCTCTTCATTTCCATTTCTTCTCTTCCCTGTTTATTTAGCCACATTGGTTTAGACTAATTTATTTTAGACTTATTACCTGCAAGAACCTCACACCCAATATGTATTTCTTGTAGATTCTTCCTTAGTTTAATCAAATCTGCCTTTCTAGAATTAAGAGTCTTTGTTGAAACTGTATAACATGTTACATGGTTTTTGATTAGTTTATTTCAAATGAGACCATGTTATGATCACTGTTTTCAAAATGTTCCCTGACTTGAATATTTGTTTTTACTTCTACATTGTTTGATATTACCAGCAATGCCCTTCTACTGGTTGGCTGTGCAATAATTTGGATCATGTACACCCAAAAAAAAATTTTCCTTTAGTTGTAATGCTAATCTCATTGCTCCAGTCAATGTTCGGAAAATTTAAATCACCCATTAAGCAAACATGTCCAAGTTTTGCTGCCTTCTCTATTTGCAAAACTAGTTTGGCTTCTGCAAAATCAGAGATATTTGGGGGTTTATAGCAGGGGTGCACAAAATCTTTCCCCTGCTCCCCCCTGCCGGCTCTCCTCCCCCTGCTCTTGCCGCCCCTCCTAACCTTGTCTCTGGCATTCTGACGTCACGTGACGCCGTGGCATAATTTGACCATGTGTTGCCATGGCGATGCATCGCCAGAAGCTGCCGAAGCCAAGGTAAGGGAAGTTACAGAGGCCTTTGCCGCTCCCCCGTCATTTCATTTAAATGCCTTCGGGAAGAGCGCGGGGCATCTGTACCTACCGCGCCCCTCCCAGAAAATCTCCCGCCCCCGGGGTGGGGCACACCCCCCAGTTTGTGCACCCATGGTTTATAGCTTACCGCTACAATCATTTATTTTGTACTTTTACCTCCACTGAAAACTTCTATCCACAAAATCTCTACATTTTCATTAATCCCCTCATAAACCTCTTCCCTTACAATAGGTTTTAAATCTGGTTTAAGTAGCATATAAACATACACCACCTTCTCTTCTATTTAGTCGATCCCTCTTAAAAAGGGAATAACCCTCTAAATGAACTGCCCAGTCATGAGTTTCATCCCACCACGTCTCAGCAATGCCTATGAAGACATACGGCTCCTTTCTAGCTATTAATTCAAGCTCCCCCATTTTATCTGCCAGGCTTCTTGCATTAGCAAGCATGCACTTAAGGTTTTTACCAGTCTGCGCTATTGTTATCTTATCTGCTCCTGCCTTTCTACTCCCATTGATCTTGGTCTTTAGACATTTAATAGTATTATCTGTATTTAATATGGGTGCCTCCCTGCGTACTAAATTCCCCTTTCCCCCCCACTTCACCCCCTGACCCTTAGCTTTTTCCTTATAACGATTTCTTCAGTCTTTTCCCTCCCTCCTAGTTTAAAATCTCCTCCAACCTTTTTAACATCCTCTCTCCCAGCACAGAAGATCACTCTTTATTGAAGTGTACTGTAATCCCATCCCTAATATAAAAATACCACCTCTCAGAGAAGGAGTCCCAGTGCTCTAAAAACCCAAACCCCTCCTTCCTACACCACTTTTTTTTAGCCATGCATTAACCTAAAAGATCCAACTGCCTCCCCCGGGGTAGCGCATGGCGCTGGTAGTATTTCTGAAAATGTTACCTTGAAGGTCTTTGCCTTAAGCTTGCGGCCTAGATTGCAATGAGATTCAGTGTGGAATGGAACTGGGGCAACTTACTGGTGCAATATACCTAGATTTTGCAAAGGTTTTTGATACTGTTGATCACGTTATCTTGGTAAACAAGCTAGGGTGCTCTGGAACAGGGGAACATGTCTTAAATTGGTTCCACTCATACCTATCGGGTAAATCCCAATGTGTGTCTATCTCGGGCTCTAACTTACAACTTTGTGTGTTTGCTGACTTACCTTTCCTTTTGTGTCTGCTGACTTACCTTTCCGTGTGTGTCTGCTGACTTACCTTTCCATGTGTGTCTGCTGACTTACCTTTCCTTGTGTTTCTGCTGACTTACCTTTCCTTGTGTGTTCGCTGACTTACCTTTCCTTGTGTCTACTGACTTACCTTTCCTTTTGTGTCTGCTGACTTACCTTTCCTTTTGTGTCTGCTGACTTACCTTTCCTTTTGTGTCTGCTGACTTACCTTTCCTTGTGTGTCTGCTGACTTACCTTTCCTTGTGTGCCTGCTGACTTACCTTTCCTTATGTGTTCGCTGACTTACCTATCCTTGTGTGTCTGCTGACTTACCTTTCCTTGTGTGTCTGCTGACTTACCTTTCCTTGTGTCTGCTGACTTACCTTTCCATGTGTGTCTGCTGACTTACCTTTCCTTGTGTCTGCTGACTTACCTTTCCATGTGTGTCTGCTGAATTACCTTTCCGTGTGTGTCTGTTGACTTACCTTTCCTTGTGTGTTTGCTGACTTACCTTTCTGTGTGTGTCTGCTGACTTACCTTTCCTTGTGTGTTTGCTGACTTACCTTTCCTTGTGTGTCTGCTGACTTACCTTTCCTTGTCTGTCTGCTGACTTACCTTTCCTTGTGTGTCTGCTGACTTACCTTTTTCCTTGTGTGTTTGCTGACTTACCTTTGCTTGTGTGTTATGATATCATTTTGTTATGGTCGCTGTTTCTTGACACATTAAAGAAGAAACTTGTAGAGACCAAAAGGAAAACGGGAGTTTATAATGTTCTCTTATTTTTTTTTTTGTGTAGAAAATACCAGTCCTGTTTTGCACATCTGAACAATCAGGTTTCTGCAAGGCTGCTACAGCAACAATAAGATTGATGTTTTTACTTTATAGATAGCTTATTAAAGCTGCAGACCAAGCCTTATCCTACATGTGTGTGTTTTTTTTAAATAAATAAATCAGTTCTGTACTATGAGAAAATACTTGCAGCATTTTTTTTAAACAACTCTAAATGACATTTTTATATATTAGAACGTAACATATACAATTTTTTGTTTCTATAGCAACCATTTACAAAGTCACATCCCCTTGCTCTTCTGATACAGGCTCTGACACACAGCTTTTTGAGCTTTGCCTTCTCTCTAGCAGTGCACAAATTGTATCTAGTGACTGCCTGGTCACATGATCTTCCCCACAGAACTTTGCATCTTTGGTCCTCTTCTGCTGCACTGACAGCCATTTAGTGAACCCCCGAGCCGAATCTTCGCCGATCAATCACAGAAGAAAGGATCGACTGGCAATTTAGCTCATTTCTTATCATTCTGTGGATTGTATTGATGCGCATATTGGGGGGAAAAAAACAAACAAAAAACAGCAGCTGCTTTAAAAGAATAGTTTTTGGAACAAACCGATTCGATGTGTAAAACGCAGTTAACGCGAACACACCAGAAAATGTTGTAAGATTTGTATTATCTTTTGTGTGATACACAGAAGACCTTAATCAAGAAGCAGGAACGGCCGCTACAAAAGCAGGGGAAGTGATGGGGGAGAAGCGTATTGTATGAACTGACCTGATAGGAAGTTGATATGGAAAACCATGAAAAAGAATAGAGAACAGAGTGGGTAACTAATATCAATAGGAAGTAATAGGAAGTGTGAGATAAACTGAGATTACATCTATTATACTTTCTTACCACCCACATCCCAAACGGAAAAAAAACCCCGCTATTACCATTTGTCTCATTTGAACTAATAAGGGTGACCCTTTACCTGCCGGTGAGCCCAGCAAAGCATTGTGAGACAATGTACCTATTTTCGAAGGTGGGGTTTCCTCTACCTCAGGGGTTCTCAACTCCAGTCCTACAGACCCCCCCAACAGGTCAGGTTTTAAGGATATCACAGCTTCAGCACAGGTGACTGAGCAACCTGTGCTGAAGCAGAGACTGATTGAGCCACCTGTGCTGAGGCAGGGATATCCTGAAAACCTGACCTTTTGGGGGGTGGGGTCTTAAGGACGGAGTTGAGAACCCCTGCCCCACCTAATAAATATACACTCACTATTGTTATATGTGTGTCTTCCCCGCATAATCTTGTTTGTAGATCAGAATCCTGACTCATTTCAGCACTTTCCTAACTAAAGATGTGCAGAAATTTGACATGAGGGTTGGGAACCAATCAATGCGAAACGTGGCCTCGTCGCGTCGCAGAAAAAGCCACGACTGAGTTAGAATTCTAACGCCAAGCATTTTAGTCAGCGCGCATTGCAGCTTACTTTGAGATGCTTATTGCGATGTTCCCGCTTATGAATTTGGCGACATTATTAGCTACTTGAGGCTTGGTGACGCGTTTTGCAGGTAACCGAATTGGTGTCAAAAATGTTTGCATGCGCATTTTGTGCCTTTTTGCAAATCTCTGCTCTGAACAAATGACTTATTAAAGATAGATGCGATAAATATTTTGATGAGGTAAATCTTCCTTTCAACTGAGCATGTTATATTCGTATATACAAATCAATGGGTGTTTTATCAATGCAACATTATATGCATATAGTTAAATGTGTGGTTCATCGGACACACCTCCATGCTGCAGGTGCATACCTACTGTGTACCCATATTGGGAGAATGAAGTTCTTGATAATAATACAGCAATACTACTTTTTCTCCCCTTTTAATATGTAAAGCGTGTGACAATGTATAATTCTACATTCTTACCTAAGCCGGCAATTGTTTGGTGCTCCTGTTATAAATCTGTAAAAACCCTGATTGTGTGCCGAACTTAATGGTCGCCTTTCAGTTTCAATCAATCCTTCAGTCAGTGTAACTCAGCAGCTACAATGTATCCTTATATTACTAAGGTAACATTATCTATTTTTACAGTTTGCAGCTCAAACTGCTGGGAACATTGGCAACAAATGATCACAAACAGGAAAGTATTGCAAAGATCTTGCACTGCTGGGGAGGTGTGCTAAAACCTGTTATAGAAATCAAAGGCTGCTCAGTACATTTAAACTAATTAAAAATGGCATTAAAAGTTGAATAAAAATAAATAATAAACATTCACTATTATCTAATACAGTACTACAGAACTGATTTGTTTAAAATAATAATAATACTATTTGACATGTTTTGCTGCTTTAAAACTTGCATGAGGGAAATGTAAAGGGAAAACAAATAATCTACTATAATCAAAACAATTATCATTCATAAAAGTAGAATTTTTGTTTTTCATAAATAAAAATGAATTTGTATTAAAAAAATGCTTCCGTTTGCTTTTGCTTAAAGCCTCCAGGCATGGGCGTGCAGCACGGGTGTTGTGGGTGTGGGGTGTGGGGTGTGATAAGGGGTCACACAGAGTGTGGGAAGGAGGTCAGTGCTGGGAGCCTGCGAGTCACACACTGATCTGTTTCTCGGAAAAGATAGCACTTAGCAGAAAGTGTTTCTCGTCCTCCCCTTCCTATTGGACAGCTGTCAGGGGACTCCGGTTCCTATTGGATGGATCCTCTGTCAGTCATCAGGCAGTGGGAGGGCCTCGCCCTGTATTAGTGAGCATGCTGTGTCCTGCTCTGTAACAGGGACACACTGCTGTGATACATTGTAACTGGAGCTGGGACTCTGCTGTGATACATTGTAACTGGGACACTGCTGTGATACATTGTAACCGGGATACATTGTAACAGGAGTTGGGACTTTGCTGTGATACATTGTAACGGGAGTTGGGACACTGCTGTGATACATTGTAACTGGAGCTGGGACACTGCTTTGTAACAGGAGCTGGGACACTGCTTTGTAACAGGAGCTGGGACACTGCTTTGTAACAGGAGCTGGGACACTGCTGTGATACATTGTAACTGGAGTTGAGACTCTGCTGTGATACATTGTAACTGGAGCTGGGACACTGCTTTGTAACTGGAGCTGGGACACTGCTTTGTAACAGGAGCTGGGACACTGCTTTGTAACTGGAGCTGGGACACTGCTTTGTAACTGGAGCTGGGACACAGAGGAGGCCGCTGCAGACACTGGGAGAGAGGTATATTGGGGGCTCTTGTTACCGCTGCTGCTCACAGTGCTGCACATGATGACATCACTTCTCACTGCAATTCATAAGCACCATAGGGAATCCAACAGGTGCATGGCAGGTGTCTGTATTTGCGGAGGGGGAGAGGGAGGTTAATTTGTATTAACCTCTTCACTTCCGGAGATGTTGGCAAGTTTAAGGGAAAGCAGCTTTTCACGTTTAAACCTACAATAGACAAAAGGATTTTTTTTTTTTTTTTTTAAATAAACATTTTGGTTTTCTAGGTTATAAAATATGGACTGTTTTGGTGAAAGCAACACTGCTCTGCCACGTGTAATAACTGGGAGCAGTCCCCGTGTCTTTATTGCAGGCGAATGTTGCTTTTAGATATTGTTTGGTCTCTGGTTTATATGCTAGTTTGGAGTTATATAGATAAGGAAAGGTTTGTGCTTTGATTTATTTTGTATCAGATTACAAATTACAACAAAAGTTCGCAGGTAGAGGCTATGGGCCAACAATATAATGATATATATATATATATATATATATATATATATATATATATATATATATATAATCTCTCTATATCACACGGATAGCATTTATAATATATTTATTTTACAGTGAGAACCCGGATATAGGTGGTAATTATTATTTTATTTTTTAAAGACTCAAAGATCCAGATATGTACAAATAGTCATCACACCATGTTTGTCATTTTAGTTGTATAGAAAATCCTTAAAAATGTTGTACTCGAAAACTTTAAAAAAGATTAGCTAATATATGACAGGTGCAGGTGTACTCATTTTGACACATTCCAGATTCAACCTGCCTTCCTAGCAGGTGTGTACAGTTTAGTTACAACGTTTGGTTAATCCCCATTGTGCATGTCCATGACCAAAGAGACACGAGTGGGCTTAGTCCATTTTCTGCTTGGAAACCTATATTGGAAAGCATTGTGCTCATATAATATAATCAAATATGATTACATTATATATCAACATATATTTAAATATATAATTGAACGATCATTTGTGTTATAAGTAAACGTGTTGGAGACCCAGTAGAATGTCTGACTGTACAATATTCATATTAGTTCGTCTCAATTTATAATCCATCATTTAATGGGGATGCACAGAGCACTTGTACTGGAAGGAATGTGTTTTTTTAGATTGTAAGCTCTTGGGTACGGGGATTCCTTCGTCCCTATGTTTATTTTCTCTGTGTGAGCTGCAAATTATATGATCATTTCCTTTACTGTAACGCCTGCTATTTTAGATTAAAAAAATATCCCTATACACAAACCTCTTTAAATCTCAGATAAGATGCAGAATTCATTGTGCTTGATGGTTTTTGACGTTGAGACTTCTTCTTTTGATGTCAACTCAAATGGTAATACAAATGTTCCACTTACAATACAGATTAAGCCAGTAAGCGATTCCCTAACCTGAAGTCATACAGTGTTATAAGGTTTTGCCGGAGTATGGCTTTAAAGGGTAATATAGGGGTTATCACACCCCCAACAGGTCAGGTTTTCAGGATATTCCAGCTGGCTCAATCTTTGACTGAGCCACCTGCGCTAAAGCAGGGATACCTTGAAACCTGACCTGTTAGGTAGGTTTTGAGGACTGAAATTCAGATCCCCTGGGGTAATATATTATAATTGTGTAGTAATGACGTGCCCCTTTTTAATATTAACCCTAAATCCGTCTATAAAAACCTGTCCCTTCTCTGCAGTGCCTTTTTTTGTGTTTTTCCTGATGACCCAAATTCATTCTGACAAGTGAAACTAGTTTGATTAGCTACACCCCACAGGGAATTAATTCCAACAATTTGACTTTCAACATACTAAAACTGAAACTGAAAAAGAAAATAGGTACTCAGGTCACAGCGAAGGTTAATCAGATGAATGTCACAATATGACTTTAGTAATAGTGAGTTTCCTAACCGGGGTTAACCCAAGAGGGCGTAAGAAATCAGGTTCACACTTTTTCCTTGCCCCAATGTTTTAGAATATCAATTGTTAGTCCAAATAAAAAAGGTATCACCTAATACTGAAGTACTCATTCCTTCCCCCAAGAACTCACAATCTAATTTTGGTGCCTGACACCCAGGGAGACAAATTGACTTGTCCATGGTCGATAAGAGACCCACTGATAGGATTTACACCACTTTCCCCTGCTTAAGAGTCTGTGTTCTTTCCTGCCTTTGGGATGGGGAATCTTAAGTAATAAAATACCTATTGTTCGTATTTTTGGGCTTTTACAGATGTGCGACCGTAACACCGGCAGGCGACTCCGGCAGTGGCTGATAGAGCAGATCAGCAGCGGCTTCTACCCGGGGCTCGTGTGGGAGAATGACGAGAAAAGCCTCTTCCGTATCCCGTGGAAGCACGCGGGGAAGCAGGACTACAACCAGGAGGTGGACGCGTCCATATTCAAAGTAAGAAAGTCACATCCGCAACGACCGCCTTCCCACCTGCTCTCCGGCTTCTCCTCCTTCATCTTCAGGATAGCGACGTCGCGTCGCCATGACGGCACGTTGCCATGACAACGTGACGTCACGGAGATGAGGAGGTGGCGGAGAGCAGGGATGAGGGTACGAAGAGGGGCCCATCGCGGGCTGCGTTAGGGCCCATCGCGGGCTGCTTTAGGGCCCATAGCGGGCTGCGTTAGGGCCCATCGCGGGCTGCGTTAGGGCCCATCGCGGGCTGCGTTAGGGCCCATCGCGGGCTGCGTTAGGGCCCATCGCGGGCTGCGTTAGGGCCCATCGCGGGCTGCGTTAAGGCCCATCGCGGGCTGCGTTAGGTCCCATCGCGGGCTGCGTTAGGGCCCATCGCGGGCTGCGTTGGGGCCCATCGCGGGCTGCGTTGGGGCCCATCGCGGGCTGCGTTGGGGCCCATCGCGGGCTGCGTTGGGGCCCATCGCGGGCTGCGTTGGGGCCCATCGCGGGCTGCGTTGGGGCCCATAGCGGGCTGCGTTGGGGCCCATCGCGGGCTGCGTTGGGGCCCATCGCGGGCTGCGTTGGGGCCCATCGCGTGCTGCGATGGGGCCCATCGCGGGCTGCGTTGGGGCCCATCGCGGGCTGCGTTGGGGCCCATCGCGGGCTGCGTTAGGGCCCATCGCGGGCTGCGTTAGGGCCCATCGCGGGCTGCGTTGGGGCCCATAGCGGGCTGCGTTGGGGCCCATCGCGGGCTGCGTTGGGGCCCATCGCGGGCTGCGTTGGGGCCCATCGCGGGCTGCGTTGGGGATCATCGCGGGCTGCGTTGGGGCCCATCGCGGGCTGCGATGGGGCCCATCGCGGGCTGCGTTGGGGCCCATCGCGGGCTGCGTTGGGGCCCATCGCGGGCTGCGTTAGGGCCCATCGCGGGCTGCGTTAGGGCCCATCGCGGGCTGCGTTAGGGCCCATCGCGGGCTGCGTTAGGGCCCATCGCGGGCTGCTTTAGGGCCCATAGCGGGCTGCTTTAGGGCCCATCGCGGGCTGCATTTGGCTTGCGGTCGACCAGTTGAAGATCCCGGTTTTTTATTCATCATTTTTCCCTTTCATATTGCCATGGCAACCAAACAATGACACACACACATTGAAAACACACAGAGCCGTAGTGAAATTATATTTGCATATTGTACGATGTTGCTTTTGAAAAGCGCAGGGTTAATATTGAAAATAGCAGCATACAGTTCAACTTCCCTTTTGCAGGGCAAAGAACACACTGCGTTCAAATATTCTGTGCTGGGGAAGGGATTTCTGTTTGTGCAATGTGCTGAGAGCGACCTGGAGTAATACCCATGCCATGGTCTATCATTACTTTCTCCTAATACCCATGCCATGGTCTATCATTACTTTCTCCTAATACCCATCCCATGGTCTATCATTACTTTCTCCTAATACCCATGCCATGGTCTATCATTACTTTCTCCTAATACCCATCCCATGGTCTATCATTACTTTCTCCTCATACCCATCCCATGGTCTATCATTACTTTCTCCTAATACCCATCCCATGGTCCATCATTACTTTCTCCTAATACCCATCCCATGGTCCATCATTACTTTCTCCTAATACCCATCCCATGGTCCATCATTACTTTCTCCTAATACCCATCCCATGGTCTATCATTACTTTCTCCTAATACCCATCCCATGGTCTATCATTACTTTCTTCTAATACCCATCCCATGGTCTATCATTACTTTCTCCTAATACCCATCCCATGGTCTATCATTACTTTCTCCTAATACCCATCCCATGGTCTATCATTACTTTCTCCTAATACCCATCCCATGGTCTATCATTACTTTCTCCTAATACCCATCCCATGGTCTATCATTACTTTCTCCTAATACCCATCCCATGGTCACATGAAGAAAAATGTGAACAATTGAAGACAAAACCTAGGTGGAATTCAAAAGCTCTGTACCGTATCATTTCATCTACAAGGAAACCTAATGCGGATCCCCTTAAAGGATTCTTTAACTTCAATAATAATTGTGGTTTTCTTTCTTGTATAGCGCTGACAGTGTCCGCAGCGCTGTACAAAGGAATGTTACCGGCACGAGTCCGTGCCCCATAGAGCTTACAGTCTATTTATTTTTGGTGCCTGAGGCACAGGGAGATAAAGTGACTTGCCCAAGGTCTTAACGAGCTGACCCCAGGATTTGAACTCAGTGTCGTTCTGCTCAGAGTCAACTGAGCCACTCCCTCAGCCCTTCAGTTCAGAAGATGTACTTCTACTGTCCTGGGGACTGCTGCTGGATCTCTGGCATGTCCTATCATATGACCGCTCTCCGGCCTGGACGGCAGAAACGGAAGTAGAGGGGGCGCCACTTCCGTTTTGACCATTCTGTCCCTAGAAAACGTGCAAATGCCCATGACATAATCAGCACATCGCAAGGTCACGCTGAAGGTTAATCTACAGTAGAAGAGAAAACAAATGTCTTCTCTTGGAGCCAAAGTGCACTGCTCCATAGACAGCGAAATAACACTGGGTTGGTCCCAACGTGAGATAACAACTGGGATACAGTGAAAAGAAATGACAAGGTAGCACCTGCTTTCTTTTCCAGGCTTGGGCAGTTTTCAAAGGAAAATTTAAAGAAGGGGACAAAGCAGAACCGGCAACTTGGAAAACGCGTCTCCGCTGTGCGCTGAACAAGAGTCCTGATTTCGAGGAGGTGACGGACCGATCCCAACTGGACATCTCTGAGCCTTACAAGGTCTATAGGGTTGTCCCAGAAGAGGAGCAGAAATGTAAGTTACCGACGGGTGGGTGTTCTAATTTGAGGCTGGTTATGGGGCACCAGGCAAAATCAACATGGTCCATTCCCTGGAGACCTGCGTCTCTGTGTTGGGACCATCTCTCTCTGGGCTAGATCTTTGTGGATACTCGTTATTAGTATACAAAAGTAGCATGTTCATTTTGATAAATAGATCACAGGGTGTAAACTGAGATACAGTAACAGGTTATTTATCAAAGTCTCCTCCCAGCTTCGGATCTGGGGAAACGAATAGCACCCGGTTTGTGAGATAAAAGCTCACAGCTGCTTTCTAGAGGATTGGATTCCTTAGGTTAACCTGGTGCCTGACTTATCGCCCACCTTTTGCACCAAGGAAATGTTGATATACAATGATTGTTTGTAAAGGGCCCATATCTGCTGAAGATAAAAAAAGACCACAACCCTAGAGGGTGACTTTATACAGGGTAACCCTTTCACCGCCGGAGGTTGTAAGACTAAAGCTGTGCCTTAAATCAAACAAACCCGGTTTCATTTCCGGCAGCCTCATTTCTAAGTTAGAAATTCAAATTGTACCACCGGCAAAAGTTATGTTTCGGCGAGGACGCGGGATTACGGCAATTTGATTTGTTCAAGGGCCGTCACGTGACGCAACAGCCCTTGAAAAATCAAATTTTGCCGGCTTCCAGTTTCCGCGACGGCGACGTCGCTTTGTTGCCGTCGCGCGCACTATAAGCGCACGCGCTGGCGGCAATGTATTTGTTTTCAGGCGACGTCGCGTCGCCGGCACTATAAGCGCGGCTTTAGCCGCACGCCACGCGCTGCAGGCCCGTCTGCACATCTTTCACCTTCTGCTTGATTCGTTGTTTTCGGCAGGTAAAGCAGGGGGCAGCAGTCTGGCCGAAGTGACAGAAATGGAGTGCAGCTCGTCCGAAATGGAGGTGAGCGGTTTTGGTAGAAGGTTCCGGGTTCTGACAAAGAAGAAATCCTGGCCCAGATTTGCTAAACAGTGCTAAGCCCTAGCACTCCCTACGTATCGATAAGTGAAGTCAGTGCAACTTAAGAAGTGCTAAGGCTTAGCATTGAGTGAATTTGAGTCGATGCCTGAGCAATACACGCTGGGGACTATTTATTGAGACAGAAAAAGGGGCTTCTAGCATATGTAGGGAGCAGGTTACAGGGGATACATTTGGATTCTGTTCCAATTGTGCACAGTTGCAGTGAATGAAAGAAGCCTTAATGTTGGTGTCAGCTCCTGTTTCCATCCCAAGGCATGTCTGGGATCGCACTTTCTTGGAACATTAGGCAGTCTTTAGAATGTGAACAAACCATCTTTACAGTACGTGAAACATCTTTGTTTTTTACGCTCGGTATAAACCGTAATAACACACCGCACGGAAATACCCGATCTTTACCATTATTATAGACTGGTCTAAATTAGACTCCCTTTCTCAGACATCCACAGAGGAATACCTGGCTATAATAAAACGCAGCCCTTCTCCAGCAAAGGACTCCTGTCAGAAGCAGTCAGCCCACGATGGGTGGATATATCCTCACACTGCCGGTAAGCAGAGTTCCAAGTGGCAGCACAGTGCTTCAGCACAGCGCTTCAGCACAGGCACCAGTTTTTTTTTTAAAGGTTTATGCTATGTGGTAGTTTAGGCTTTTAAAAAAACAAACAAAGTAGTAGTAAGGTACATTTTATCACCCTGTTGTAGTCCAAAATCTACCAGCAAGGGGACAGCCCCGTTATATATGAAAATGTGGAGATGGGTAACCTGTTTGCACTTAGGCTGCGGCAATAGTGACCGCGCGCGGCATGAACAAATTCATTAAGTGCACCAGTTCGTCCATATTGCGTGCTATGCGACGTGCGCGGCAGGATTAGGATTAGGCAAATTAATTAGATTTTTTTTTCGTGCGACGGCCGCGTCACGTTGCCTTTTGAACAAATGAGGGCGAACCAGCCTGGTGATGTCACGGCCACGCCTCCCCATCGCTCACGTCAACGGAGGACAGAAATCGCTCTGCGACAGCCGCGCGAATCTATCTCCAGGACTGTCGCGCGTGCACTATGTCCGCAGCCTTAGATGAGTGGGGCAAACCTCTTTTTGGGGATCGCTGGCCATGCCAGATATTAGGGCTGTGCAGGCACGTGCACACAAAAGGGAATTATGTTGGCGTAGGGTTGGTATATAATATTGTTTGGCTTGCCCTAAAACCTTAGGAGATTCAGGAGACGCATTGTGTTGCTTAAATGAGTATTTTCTACTTTCGAGGAAAACTTTGCCACCCATAAATAAAGCTTCTGGCATTTCTAGTGATATTAATTTGGACAAAATATGGCGCATTGGAAATAAGCTTGAAATGACATGTTCCCTTCTCTGTTTTCCCTGCGTTCCCTGCAGGAATGCCGGCGCTGGATCCCTATGCCTCGTACGAACCGGTTTCCCAAGGTAAGGCAGATTGTTGTCCTGCAATTGTATATTTCTGGGCCTCTCCAATTCAGTATGGAATACACAGGATGAGAGATAATAAACAGTTTACTTTATAAGCCCTCTGACAACCAAAGGGTTAAAAATGGACTGTAATTTATAAATGAGTTGACCCCGTATATTTTGCTGTATTTACACAAGAGGTGGGGTAACGTACATAGTACAGGTCGCCAACCTCTTATCTTTGAGTATTATATGGCTTTCCTGGAAAGCTATGTATTCAGCTGATAAGATAAATGTGAGAGAGTTACCAGCAATATATGGCGTTCCATTACTGGAAGTAGAGCAGTCTTTGTTCAAGCACTGTATGCTAAGAGATAATGGGGAACGGCAGGTTTGTGGACCGGTCTGAGACGTGTGAATCGGCTCACAACGTGGAATTTGTTGTTCATGATACAAGGTACCTAGAATGCGGATGTGCATATAGGGCCACGTGTACCAAGAAGTCTTCAGCCACGTGGCACCTCCCAGGGTCGGAAGACTCCTTGCACACCATTAAAGTCAATGGACTGTAAGGTGTTTTCTAGCTGTGGAATGTGTCTTTTTGGCAGGAGGTTGTTTAGTTAAAATGGGCCACAGCATGGGCCGCAGCAGTGGACAATAATACCTTTTGTTGGTGACCACGGCAGATGATGGGAGAAGGCACCTATCTTTGGAGTTTTGCTCAATCAATACTGTTCTGACCCAAGGAAAGGAGAAGTGTGTGTCTGTCTGTGTTTGTGTCTGTGTATGTGTGTGTTTGTGTTTGCATCTGCCTGTATGTATCTGTGCCTGTGTGTTGGATCCCAGCCTGATCTCTCACTGTCCAGTGAAGCGCTACAAATTAACACGGTAAAAAGTGGCAGATTCACTAAGCCGTGTTCATTTTCGGGAGGTAGCAGGGTACTGTGATTCATGTCGGGTTTCTGGTCTCAATGAAATGTTCACTAAGCCAAAATAAACAATAGAAAGAAATGCTAGGAAACTCCGAAACATACGCTGGACGTGGGCTGTGTTTGATTACCAGACTAATTCATTGTATGCGTTCCTCCGATTGATGCATGACTTACAGCTTCAGTCCCATTTAGCAATCCGTGTAATAGGGATTCCAAAGTAGATACTTCAAATTCTCAGACGTGTTCTCTATTCTGCGCCCCACAGCCTTATCCCAGATGGCGATCCAGTTTTACTATGGAGGTAAATTAATGGGTCACGTGTCCACCTCGCACATGGAAGGGTGCCGCATATCTCCGGGTCAGCACCAGTCCAGCGGAGTGAAGCCTTATGGGCCGGACGCTTTGGAGAACATTCGCTTCCCGTCTGCTGAATATATCACGAGCGAGCGTCAGAAGCAGGTCACCAAGAAGCTGTTTGGGCACCTGGACAGGGGAGTCCTTCTGTTCAGCAACAGGACTGGCGTCTACATCAAGCGGCTGTGTCAGGGACGGGTGTTCTGGAGCGGAAACTGCTTGCAGTATAAAGACCGATCTGCCAAGCTGGACAGGGATGAAGTGGTCAAGATATTTGATACCAATCTGTTTTTAAAAGGTAGGCAGAGTCTTCACGTTGGCACAAACGCATGCGTTGGGTGTAGATGGCCGTGTGCTCATTGGAAGTCACTGGATCTTGCTACAGATGTTTATTGGGGGCGTGGGGAAAGGGCCACGTGAGAAAAAGAAACACTATAAGGCATTGTCCCGAATAGAAGTCCTTGTCATTTTGGTGATGTCACTTTATCTTCTTTTGCTTCAGCCACCATACATTATATCATGGGTGGTCAACGCCGGTCCTCAGGGGCCACCAACAGGTCTGGTTTTAAGGATATCTGTGCTTCAGGTGGCTCAATCAGGGGCTCAGTGCTCAGCTCTGTTGTAAAGGGTTAACATGGTCATACCTGTTTGCAGGTGGAGGTGCCCTTGAAGACTGGAGTTGGCCACCCCTGCATTATTAGATCATAAGACAAAATGCTATATTTGAATTGAAGAGAGCTATAATTCACATAATTTGTTACAAATGGAGCAGCTTTGTAACTCATAATAACAGTTTTTATACCGACTGAAAGGGCCCCTTTTGTACCCCTAGAAGCAAATGAACCAGTTAGGCCAAAGGATGCCACACATCATTGCTTTTGATTGCTAGCTCTTCTGTACATTCCATTGTGTACAGTGCTGCATACAGTGTCAACTTTGTATAATAATATGTGGGTGAGGGGGACTTTAAAAAAAAAAAAGTTTTCAGCTGGTGCCAATTGACCCATGAACCTTTTCCACGTGGGGTTCCTGCAATGAATTCACTGCAAAAGGAGCCTGCAACGTATCACTTCTCTGTAATTAATAGGGTTAAAGGAGATACAGCAAGTCCCCTCTCAAACTAAACGCTACTCCTAAATCTCTCCATGTTGGTATGTTTGTTCACACAAAGGCTGACCCGTGTCTTTGGCTCGTCAGGGTTAAAAGGTCAGAAATGCTCAGGAAACCGTCTGCTTCATTTTTGCGTCACGCTGAGTTATGAATCACATTTGTGGCTTGAATGAGCATCAGTTAACATGCACACACGTGGTGGATCTGCGATGAGTCTTTGCCCCAATTCTCTGCAGAAGGACACGGACGTGATTTCAGAAGCACCTGTGATGCAGAAATAATACAAATTGATCCCCAGTGATGGAATAGCCAGGTGCAGCCCCATGGAGAAACAATACAAAAGGGGCACACGTACAGGAAATCTTGAAATGTTCAAGGGTGCTAGTGTCCACAGGTGTGGCCACACCACATGGAAAGATAATACCACGTTTCAGGCTGCCCTCTTCCCTATATGCAGCCTGAAACGTGGCATTTTGTTACCTTATAACCAGGCGCAGAACTGCACCAACCTTTGAACTTGGGAGTAAATGTAAAATGTAGACAAATTGGACCTTATTTTATAAAGGGCGATTCAGCGCTGCCGTACGGAAACCCCTAGTGACGTCACTGGGGCTTTGCGTGCGCTAGTCTCACAATGCCGCGATAACCCTTTATAGAATAAGACCGATTGAATCCTGCAGCTGTAGTCGGCTCGGGGCTGCAGTGTAAGGAGAGTGATACTCGGCCCTTTATTGCAGAAGGGAGCGCGCTGTAATCTTTCATTAATCGTCACGTTCTGCCAGCAAGAAATATATTAAGTCATTATATGACTGCCACATGTTACATGTTACATAGCTGTAACATGCAGCTGCTGAGCGCAAACAGTCCGTGTAAGTCCCAGGGCAAAGGTAAGTGGGTAACTAAGATACAACGTGACTAGGGTGCTGACTGAGATAAGTTGTGTTGCAGTAACCAATGATGCACACATTGTATACATTGAGCACTGTGTAGGGAACATGGCTCTGATTTATGGGGCAGCTTTCTGTGTTTATATAGTATCCTCAACGATTGAGCGGGTTATGGAGACTTTCACTCAGTTTGAATTGTATATTTTTCCAGCTATTCCCACTTCAATGGCCAGTGTCCTAACTACATGGTCACTTTTGCCCCAAATCAGATGCAGGTGTCGCATGCAGATTGCTTGTGCTTCCAGGAAATATTTTCAGCACCCCCTTTAAAACAAATTAAATAATAATAATCAAGAAACGGAATATTATTTATTTATTAATGAAATGTGTTACCATTAAGTAATACATTGAGAGTTACTTCTCGTTTTTCAAGTGTGTGCCGGGCACAGAGTTATGATGACAAATACTTCGACTGAGCCACTGATTGAGCCACCTGTGCTGAAGCAGGGATATCCTGACAACCTGACCTGTTGGTGGCCCCTGAGGACTGGAGTTGCCCACTCCTATTGTAAAGAGTTAAAAAGGTCATACCCATTTGCAGGTGGAGGTGCCCTGCAGGTTTACTAGCAACCAATGGGTTAACACAAGGGGGGTGGAAGTAGGGGTGCAAGAGGTGCGGCAGCTCCCCCTGGTTTATACCCCTTATATGATGTATGCACTTATACCCCTTATATGATGTATGTTACTTATTTTCTAAGTGCAGCACCCCCACTCAAAAATTAGTTCCTGCACTCCTGGGTTAACGTTTTTTAACGGGGTTGCAACGTGGATTTGGCAACCGGTTCATGAGGGTATACTCGGACAGCAGTTGTTCCAGACAGGACCTCATGACCTTGCGGGTCTCCTTGCAGAACTCCAGCACTGTTACAGCTCCCAGGGGAGATTTCCAGAGAGCAAAGTCACACTGTGCTTCGGGGAGGAGTTCCCAGACTCTACGCCGCTGCACCTCAAATTAATCATTGTGCAGGTAAGCGACTCTCCCCTCCACAAGTCAGGCTGCAAGAAGGAAGTATGGCTAAAGCTGCCGACCAAGCAATATCTTACACGTGTATTTTTTTTACTTTTAATAAATCAGTTCTGTACTATGAGAAAATACTTGTAGCAACCATTTACAAAGTCACATCCCCTTGCTCTTCGGAAACAGGCTCTGGCACACCCCTTTTTGAGCCCCGCCCTCTCTCTAGCAGTGCACCAATTGTATCTAATGACTGTCTGGTCACATGATCTTCCCCACAGGACTTTGCATCTTTGGTCCTCTTCTGCTGCACTGACAACCATTTAGTGAACCCCTGAGCCAAATCTTTGCCGATCGATCGGCAACTTAGCTAATTACTTATCATTGTGTGGATTGTATTACTGCACATATAACGGCAGCTTGGACAGCTGCTTTAAAGTTACTAGAAGGACAATAAGACATGACACGGTTCTGCCATTGGGCTCTGATTGACTCCAAAAGGCGCTATGCGCATGAATGTTAATGGTGTAAAACAGGCAGTTTATATTTCGGGGTCTGTGAGATTACGGCTCTTTGACTGGTTTGTGGAGCTGATTTTTACATGATGTTTAACTCCTTCAGCACTGGATGGGGTTACGAGGGTGAGCCTTTTGGCCCCCCCATTCGCTTTTTCTTGCATATCCTTGACACACGAGCTGATGATTTAAACTGAGACACCATATTCACCCTAAAAGTTTACGCTGTTAAACATTATTTTTCCCAAAGAAAGGAAAAATGTACAAAAAAACATTTTTTGTTCGTTTCCCCCCCCCCCCTACAAATTGTTTTCGCGGTGATACAATGCGCCCTTCCTCCTGTCACCCGATCTGTCCGTCATTCTCCCAAACCAATTGCAGATAACAACAAACGTGTCCGAAACGAGTCCATTCTTGTGCTGGGTGCTCCTGCAAAATAACCCATGCAGCGTATGTGACATTTATTGAGCGTTAGGGTTCTCGTGTGTTTCCCATTCAGAGCTGCCAGGGCTGCCGGCCGTTTCAGCTTCTCTCCTCTGTATTTCCAGATTGAGCAGCTTGGCTTGAGGCAGCTCACTGAGGACTCGGCAAAGAGTTACAGCGTCGCAAACCTGCACTTGCTTCCAGAGCCTCAAATGGATCAAGTTCCACGCCTCCACCCAGACGCTTGCACAACACTGCAGAGGGTGTTTTACAGAGAAAATCAGCAGATCACAGTCTGAGTTGTTGGCGTTACTCTGTGTATCTTACTACTGTGTATCCTTAAACAAAATGGTATATTTTTCTAGTTTGTCCATAAGTTGTAGAAGACGCATTGATCTTGGACAGAGGGGCAACTCCACTCCTCAACGAGGGCCACCAACAGATAAGGTTTTCAGGATATCCCTGCTTCAGCACAGGAGGCTCAATCAGTGGCTCAGTCTTCGACTGATTGAGCCACCTGTGTTGGAAGCAGGGATATCCTGAAAACCAGACCTGTTGTGGTGGTCTTGAGGACTGGAGTTGACAACACCTGGCATAAAGCGAAGGTCTCCCCCATCCCACCCAACTGAGGGGAGCTGAAAAGGGGACGTCAGATATTGACTAAATCTGCTAACTTTTGGAAAGAGCAGCTTGATGGCAAAATGTGCTAGTTATTTCTAGGGAACTAAACTTGACTTGGTACTCGTTACAGAGATTTAAATATAAATTGTTAAAGGTTTGCTTGTCTTTTATATTACTTGTAACATATATATAATTTTTTAAATGATAATTTTTTTATTGGTAAATCTGAAACATTTTCTATTTTTCTAGCAGATATATATATATATAATCAAAAAATAAATAGATGATACCGTTCTGTGGCTAACGAAATGATTTTATTTGTGCGAGCTTTCGAGATACACTGATCTCTTCTTCCGGCGATGTTACAATGAAGCAAGCAAGGGTATACTTAAAAACAGTGTCTCTTGGAATGTTATCTGTGCTTGTCCTTCCCCCGGTGTGAATGAGATTTATGGCTAGAGGTGTTAAATGGTTCCTGAAAGTAAGTGATATCTATATATATATATAGATATATATATATATATAGATATATATATATAGTCTGAGCCACATTGCAAAAGAAACCTGACCATCAAAAATGATATGGCAAAAACAGTATTTGTACACATGTTATTCTCCATTAATACTAATTATGTGCACATATAGATACATATAGATACATATAGATACTGTTATATTACATATTACTCTAGGACAGGTGAGCTCAACGCCAGTCCTCAAGCCGCCCCAACAGATAATTAATATAACCAGCATATCCCAGCTTCAGCACAGGTGGCTCAATCAGTCCCTGCTTCAGCACAGGTGGTTCAATCAGTGGAGCCTCTGATTGAGCCACCTGTGCTGAAGCTTGGATATCTTTAAAACCTGACCTGTTGGGGGGCTTGGGGATGCCTGCTCTAGAAAGCACTGAACTCCCAGCAGTGAAGATGTTAAGTGCTTTGTTTCTCCCTCATGCTCCGATTAAACTGAATACAGTTTTTCTTTATGTTTCATTGATTTAGGTCTTGCTTTTTTTGTATGAACACTGGAAATGAACTATATGTCTAAATAGGTTTAAAAAAAAAAAATGATGTATATAAATGTATAAGCATTGATGATGATTATTATTTTTATAATGTGAATTTTATACAACTCAAAGCCTCTCTGTTCACCATTTTTTAACTGGAGAGAACACGGATAAATATTCCATGTTTAATCATTTGAAATGGATGGGGTGATGGCATCTCATTTAATATCGGGAAAGTGACTGCTCGGATTTGGATAACGTCGAGAGGACTCCATGTCATAGGTCGGGATGAAGGAATATTTATTTTGTGCCTTTTAACTGTTTCTGAAAATAAAAATGAGCTCTTTATTTTGTATCTTTCTTCTGCAAGTCTTCTTCATTCAAACCCTGCGACTTTGAAATAACAGCATACCTTATTTTCTACACAATGCCACAGCGATTGAAACAGTGACATCAACACACCTACAGTAGGTAGACAGAACAGGTAGTTGTCTGCATAGAGAATTCCGTGCAAAACTGCACAACTTTGTTAGTCCATAGAGCAGGAGTGACAAACTCCCGTCCTCAAGGGCCACCAACAGATCAGGGTTTTAAAGATATCTCTGCTTCAGCACAGGTGGCTCAAT
The DNA here is from genome assembly GCF_040206685.1 of Ascaphus truei. Lineage (NCBI taxonomy): Eukaryota > Metazoa > Chordata > Amphibia > Anura > Ascaphidae > Ascaphus > Ascaphus truei. The sequence goes on from NC_134501.1 coordinate 8,667,902, forward strand.
CGAAGGGGTAGTGTTTGTGTATGTATTTGGGATGGGGGCAGTATTGTATGTATTTTGTGGGGGGAATTGTATGGGCATCAGGGGGGATTGTGTGTGTGTGTGTGTGTGTGTGGTGGGGGGGGGGGGGAATTGTGTGTGTGGCAAGGGGGGGAGGAGGGAATGAGTGTGAGGAGGGGGGGATTGAGTGAGCGTGGAGTTAATTGAATGATAGCGGAGGGGGGGAAGAGTGTGAGAGGAGAGAGTGGGTTAAGAACGAGGGGCAGAGGGGAGAGATATGTATGGGGGAATAGAGGAGGGGGAGAGCGAGGAGGTGGGAAGTGCGGTTTGACCCTCTTTAGCAGCTGATGGACCGGAAGGAAAATACCCAGAACCACACACTGCAGGAATTTGTTCCGCCTCTAATTTGATTACAATGCTTCTAGTTTCCATTAAAGAGTAAATACGTTTATTTAAACCTTCTTCTTTTCTTCAGTCACTCTGCATACAATGCTTCCCCTGCAACCAAGGATTCTGGGTAATGACATGCAGATGAGCACTTGCTGTGTGAGGAGGGGTTTTGTCACTTTTTTTTACTCGCCATAACTTACTTTCGGTACTTAAACAGTAAGTAGAGTACAACTGATCCAGTCCTCGATCCCTCCCCCAACAGGTCAGGTTTTCAGGATTTTCCTGCTTCAGCACAGATGGCTCAATCAGCTCCAGCTTTAGCACAGGTGGCTCAATTAGTCCCAGCTTCAGCACAGGTGGCTCAATCAGTCCCAGCTTCAGCACAGGTGGCTCAATCAGTCCCTGCTTCAGCACAGGTGGCTCAATCAGAGACTCAGTCTTGGACCTGTGCTGAAGCTGGGATATCCTGTTGGGGGGAGCTTGAGAACTGGAGTTGAGCACCCCTGCCCTAAACTAATTCATCAGCGACTCCAGTAAGATTGACGAGTTGAGCGCACAGAAGTGATTAAATACACGGCCTGTCCTGTTTTTATGGTGGGAGAAGTTAGAGCAGCAACTTCCGGCCACTTGTGATTTTACAATCTCACACTGTGTGTACTTATAAACCGGAGCTGGCAGCGCCTAACGTGGACTATCAGAAAGAGCGGTGATTTGTCACAAGGACACACCCTGTGATGTTGCAGAACAAGGCATTGCTGTCATCTTTCAGCACTTGAGGGGTTAAACGCCGGGGGCACCTCCTGAGTCAGCTGTAGACAATACTGCAGTATTTACTAGGCAAGTTAAGTGTGGTCATTGAAAACAGTCTTCTGACCCCCAATACATCCTGAGATCACCCGCCGGTAACTCAACATTCGAATACAATGGATCAAAATTTGAGTCTATGGCAAGGAGACGCTGGTCCCATCTTCCAGCGAAGGGTTAACGCCGAAACACCGTAATTACTAAGTGCAAACACACACCCAGTTTATTTTCCCATTCTTGGTCAGCTGGAATCTCACACAAGCTGGGATGGGGCGAGTTCTTTGTACCGTGGCCATAGAAGGGGGTGCTGGCGTTTCAGTTAAGCTCAACGTCTCTATGAGATGTTTTGGAGCTAAAAATAATGAAATAAATAAATAACACAGCGCCATCTGCTTCCTGCCAGCGCCTCGGTGCTGACTCGCCTTCCAACCCGCGTGTGAAATATCTCGCTTACAAAATAAACAGCTTCTGATTTCTAGGCAGTGGTTTTCCAACAACTTGTTGCTTCATAGATGGGAGGTAACCACAAAGCCCTAATGCAGGGGTCTCACACCCCGTCCTCAAGGGTCACCAGCAGGCTAGGTGTTATGGATATCCCTGCTTCAGCACAGGTGGCTCAATCAGTCCCTTCATCAGCACAGGTGGCTCAATCAGTGGCTCAGTCTTTGAGCCACTGATTGAGCCACTTGTGCTGAAGCAGGGATATCCATCAAAGCTGGCCTGTTGGTGGTCCTTGAGGACTGACTTTGAGACCCCTGCTCTAATAGGACTGCAGTTTCTTGCTCCACAATGATCCAGTGACGTCCACTTCCACATAACAGAGATATCCACATCCAGGCACCAAAATCAGTGACACTTACTGTATATTATAATATATATATATATAGGAAAACACAGAAAAAGAAACCTCTAAAAAGCACTCAAACAAATTATGCAAAATAATAATAGTAATTTATTAAATCAATATATGATGAAAAACAAAAATAACACACAGCTGACTGAAACCCTGATTGACTAAGGCAAAATAGAAAAAAATAGGACAGCCCAAAGAAAAACCAAACTACCATAAAGAAACAACAAATCATAATATAATCAGTATCTCAAATGAAATAGCCACCATGGGGACAAAGTACCCATAGTAATCTATGACCGGACGGTCATATTACATAGATACTGAGCAATGAAAAACCTTTAAAGAAAATAAACAAACAAAATATGGCACAAAATAATAACAAACATGTTATACCAGTGTACAGGGCACTATAGAGAAGACCTAAAACATTAAGCTATACATATAGTACATGCAAAGATACCCTAGAAGAAGCCTTAGCGGGCGAAACGCGTTGGTGGGACTTTTATGCTGCTGACCCTGACTGCTGGCACTCTATTTGGACTATATACTTTCTGAGTATACCCTTGGATGTAACTTCCTGATTATGGTCATGTCTACCTGATACTTTTGTGTCACTACCATCTAACAGGAGCTGAGTATACACCCATGTTTATTTGCAGTGATTTTTCTGCTCTCAATTTTTGGGTTTCCCTCCCTATTATGAGTTTTTTCTGACATCTGTGTTTGGGGTCACTGAAGTACCTACTATATAATATCTTTGCATGTACTATATGTATAGCTTAATGTTTTAGGTCTTCTCTATAGTGCCCTGTACACTGGTATAACATGTTTGTTATTATTTTGTGCCATATTTTGTTTGTTTATTTTCTTTAAAGGTTTTTTCATTGCTCAGTATCTATGTAATATGACCGGCCAGTCATAGATTACTATGGGTACTTTGTCCCCATGGTGGCTATTTCATTTGAGATACTGATTATATTATGATTTGTTGTTTCTTTATGGTAGTTTAGTTTTTCTTTGCGCTGTCCTATTTTTATCTATTTTGCGTTAGTCAATCAGGGTTTCAGTCAGCTGTGTGTTATTTTTGTTTTTCATCATATATTGATTTAATAAATTACTATTATTATTTTGCATAATTTGTTTGAGTGCTTTTTATAGGTTTCTTTTCTGTGTTTTCCTCTAGCACCGCTTAGCAGTTAATTTTTCTGTTATTTTCTTTCAGTTATTTTTCTGTTAAAGATAGGCTTTAAACATTGCATTTATTTTTTGGTAGTTGATGCGGTATTCACCTATGTGTTTTATATATATATATATATATATATATATATATATATATATATATATATATATATATATATATATATATACATACAATATCGTTTTTACGCTAAATCAGGGACAGCACTCAGGTAAGTCAGGTGAAAGAGTTTTGCATTAATATAAAACTCTTTCACCTGACTTACCTGAGTGCTGTCCCTGATTTCGCTTAAAAACAGTATCATATGTTTATCATATATATATATACAGTGTTCGACAAACCTATACATTTGCTCGCCCCGGGCGAGTGGATTTAACCCCCGGGCGAGTAAATATTGGCCCAAGCAGCACACGTTTGGTACTAGGTGGCGAGTAGATTTTTTGGTGATTTGTCAACCACTGTATATATATATATATGACACAAGATATATGACAACGCCTACACTTTGTAATAGGTAACAGTATTTGCCAATACTAAATACGCCTATAAAGTGCTTTTTTGTGTTATCATAGTGGTAGTGTTGTAAAGATATGACCATATAACTTGCCAGAACGGCAGGAGGTCAGTGGGAATAAATTGCTGGCTACAGCATCTCGTAAAAACAACAAATTTATCTGCTGAGGTGATGTAAATATAAAAGTCCAGAGTCCTTCACCACAAAATATTAGGTGAAATATTATAAGGATCCAGATAATGGCGTCCTCCGGAGTCCAAGCAGCCTTCTTCAAGGAGACAGCTGCACCCCTCTGCGCTACCTACACAAAAAGGAAGAGACCTCTCCGAGTGTAATATAGTTTCAACGTGTAACTCTCTGGACGAAAAATAGAAGTCGCACACTCGCAAACGCCTGTGAGTTTAAGGCAGATTATGAGTATTACTCAGGCTCCAAGCATCAGCCAAAATGGGTGAATAATCTTCCACGGTCAAGTAGGGAGCAGTGGATACGTTCTCCCTACTTACCGCGTAGATTGTAAGCTCTCCGGGGCAGGGATTTCCTTTCCTATTGTCTGACTTTGTTTGTTGCACTTGTTGTGTTACAATTCCCCTCATTGTATTATTACCTCTTTTGTAAAGTGCTTAGTACACGGCAGGCACTATTTAAATAAAGATATACATAGTTAGGGGAAAGAATTGGCATGTTAATGCAAAAGTGCGGAGTTTTTATCACTGAAGTCCATGAAACTGGTAATGATAAAAAGAAATCAGGCGCAGGAGACGCGCAGGAAATCTCTGAGACTGCACAGGAAATCTCTGAGACCGCGCAGGAAATCTCTGAGACCGCGCAGGAAATCTCTGAGACCGCGCTGGAAATCTCTGAGACCGCGCTGGAAATCTCTGAGACCGCGCAGGAAATCTCTGAGACCGCGCAGGAAATCTCTGAGACTGCGCAGGAAATCTCTGAGACTGCGCCGCCTGATAAGCTGCAGCTGGATAGAATATACACAGTAACAGGGGCAGCTTTGCCGTCCATTTATGGGTACCTAGAGCAAAGGGTTAATGGAAGAGAGGAGGGCCCTGCAAAGCTAAGCCCTCTTGTAAGAGAAGAGCAAATAGCCCTATTAATGTAATATAATTCAGATTCCAGAACACGCGCATGTATGTATGTATGTATGTATGTATGTATGTATGTATGTATGTATGTATGTATACCTTTATTTATATATAGGGCCATCCATGTTATAGGGTTGCCAGGTGGCTTCTCCGAAAATACTAGACACAATGTTGAAAGGTGCAACGTACTCGAGACACACACAAACACCCCCCCCCTCCTCTCACCACTCACCCCTCCATGCTGTTTCCTTCTTTCTTTGCCTCCACCTCCAGACTCCTGACACCTCCTCCTGATTTGGCTGAATTACCCAGCAGCCAATCAGGATGGAGGAAGCTGCCCAGCCCCTTACCAACAGTCCTGTTCTCTCCCTGCTCGGGGAAATCCCGCGGCCCTCCAAGCCGGTCAGATCACTATGTCCACAGAGGTAATACCGGTATACACATACACGTCCAGAGAGGTAATACCGGTATACACATACACGTCCAGAGAGGTAATACCGGTATACACATACACGTCCAGAGAGGTAATACCGGTATACACATACACGCCCAGAGAGGTAATACCGGTATACACATACACGCCCAGAGAGGTAATACCGGTATACACATACACGCCCAGAGAGGTAATACCGGTATACACATACACGCCCAGAGAGGTAATACCAGTATACACATACATGTACAGAGAGGTAATACCAGTATACACATACCCGCCCAGAGAGGTAATACCGGTATACACATACACGCCCAGAGAGGTAATACCAGTATACACATACACGCCCAGAGAGGTAATACCGGTATACACGCCCAGAGAGGTAATACCGGTATACACATACACGCCCAGAGAGGTAATACCGGTATACACGCCCAGAGAGGTAATACCGGTATACACATACCCGCCCAGAGAGGTAATACTGGTATACACATACACGCCCAGAGAGGTAATACTGGTATACACATACACGCCCAGAGAGGTAATACCGGTATACACATACACGCCCAGAGAGGTAATACCGGTATACACATACACGCCCAGAGAGGTAATACCGGTATACACATACACGCCCAGAGAGGTAATACCGGTATACACATACACGCCCAGAGAGGTAATACCGGTATACACATACACGCCCAGAGAAGTAATACCGGTATACACATACATGCCCAGAGAGGTAATACCGGTATACACATACACGCCCAGAGAGGTAATACCGGTATACACATACACGCCCAGAGAGGTAATACCGGTATACACATACATGTCCAGAGAGGTAATACCGGTATACACATACACATCCAGAGAGGTAATACCGGTATACACATACACACCCAGAGAGGTAATACCGGTATACACATACACGCCCAGAGAGGTAATACCGCTATACACATACACGTCCAGAGAGGTAATACCAGTATGCAAATACACGCCCAGAGAGGTAATACCGGTATACACATACATGCCCAGAGAGGTAATACCGGTATACACATACACACCCAGAGAGGTAATACCGGTATACACATACACGCCCAGAGAGGTAATACCGGTATACACATACACGTCCAGAGAAGTAATACCGGTATACACATACACACCCAGAGAGGTAATACCGGTATACACATACACGCCCAGAGAGGTAATACCGGTATACACATACACACGCCAGAGAGGTAATACCGGTATACACATACACGCCCAGAGAGGTAATACCGGTATACACATACACACGCCAGAGAGGTAATACCGGTATACACTATCTGTATTTAATTTATAGCGCCGTTTCCGCCCCAGAAAATACGAGAACATACAGTAGGTCTTAGTCTCCAATGATCTGAGACTAGTTAGTAGCCCTATGCACCTGCAAATCTGCACAAATCTATATATACTGAACACTTCTGTGTGTACATGTGTGCAGAAGTGTGCAAGTATTATTTTCTGGTCTGTAGCCTGCAAATAAGAGAGAGCAGAGGTCTGCACAGATTTCTCTGCTTGGCAGAGCGATTTCACTGTTTACGAGTTGCCGTTTGCATGCTTATGCAGAACAGCTCTAGCAGGGAAAGGGTTAAAGAAGAAGGTCCTTCATTATCGGTTCCTGTTTTTGACACAACAGAGGATCACCATATACACTTTGTGTTTTCATCCAAGGCGTGTGTGGCAAAGATACGGAGGAGGCCATTGAGGAAAAAATCCCCCCCCCCCCCCCCCCCCACCCGGGCACTTTTTGATGATTGGGAGGAAAAGGGGTTTTTATTACTGTAGGCTCGGCTTTTAAATAGACAATGGAAAGTTGTTCAAAAGTTAGACTCGTCTCCGCTGCAATGTCCCATCGGGGTTACACAGATGGAGGCTTCTGTTCGTGCCACTGGCTCAGGTAGACTGGCTTAGACTTCTTGTAACCAGAGAGGGAGCAATGCAATATATTATGGTCCACTCTAGCAGCAAAGGGAATATAAACCCAATATAAATAAACCTTTATTACGGATAATTATTATTATAGTATTGCTACTTTGTAAGGAACATTTTATAGGGAGAAAATATGGAATTATTGAAAGACTCCAACTGAAGAACCAGTACCAGCTTCTTCTGACCATGAAGTCACTTTATCTCCCTGTTTTCCGAGCCTCACAAATTAAATTGCAAGTTCTTTAATAATAATAATAATAATAATAATAATAATAATAATAACTTTATTCATATAGCGCTTTTCCCCCCAATGGGATTCAACGTGCTTCCCAGTTACAAAAAGAGAAAAAGAAGAAAACATTTAATTTTATAAACGAGACCAAACACAAGGAAAGATACAATACAGGATGGGACGGTGCTGTGGCGATTAAATACCGGTCAGGTTGCGGGTCATTAATTAAACGCCTGGGTAAGCAGGCAGGTCTTAAGACTGTGTGTAGATTCTCAGAGAGGGGACTCTCGAACTGTACAAGGCAGATTATTCCAAATAGTGGGAGCAGCGCGGCTAAGAGCTCGGGCGCCAAAGGAAGTCACGGAGATTCTGGGAACTGCTAGGAGTCCCTCACCTGCAGATGGAAGTGAGCGGATGGGAGGGTGGGATGTTAGGATAGGGATTCAGTGCGCTTGTGCAGTTTGTACAGTACAATGCTCGCTTCATATTGTTCTATGTTTAGTGTAGCACTATCTAGAAAAGAAGGCTGCTTTTTAGTCTTCCGTTAGATGTTTCTGTATCCTGTGCCCTGTTGCAGTATGTCTAGGAGGGCTGATGCTGGCAGTCAGAGATGGTCACTGTCTCACGGTCATGCCAACGCGACTCGTGAATGGTGGAGTGGGATCTGCTTCTGGAACAGGATGAGCGGAAAGAAAATTCCCATTATTGATGGAGTATTTGAGATATCCCAATGCAGATTATACTAGAGGGCGGCCAACTCCCGTCCTCAAGGGCCACCAATCGGTCAAGATTTCAGGATATCCCTGCTTCAGCACAAGTGGCTCAATCCATCCTTTGCTGAAGCAGGGATATCCTGAAAATCTGATCTGCTGGTAGCCCTTGAGGACTGGAGTTGGCCACTTCTGCGCTAGAGGTTCTAAATACCGGCGGCATCCTCCCAACATGAGAATTTACGTTCCTGACACATTCTAAGGGACCAGAATGAGCGAACAACGCTTAAAAAACTCCCCGGGTTTCTTTTGATGAAGAGATCTCATGCTGTTTCCTTAGTCACCTTGGGTCAATCACGACCAGCGGCGGATTTCGAGATCCGCCGCCCCTAGGCACTTACATTCGCCAGCCGCCTCATTTCTGCCACCCTCCTCCCGATTCGCAGCGTCAACTGACGCCACGGACGTCACCAAAGTGATGTCACACGGCGTCTCATTGCCATGGTAACGCGATGTCATGACATCATTTGACGCCACGTTGTCATGTCAACGAGACGCCGTGTGACGCCACATTGGTGATGTCAGCGGCGCCATTTGACACTGCGAATCGGAAGGAGGAGGGGTGTGGCAGAAAGGAGACAGCAAGGAGGCGCCCGGCATATTTAAGTGACTTCCCATCAGGCTGATAGGCCCGAGAGCGCGGCAAATGTATATGGGGCCGGACATTTTTGCCGCCCCCATATTTTGCCGCTGCACATGACGTACGCATGCCCCATGGTATAGTATCTACGGAATATGCTATTTGCTCGTTCTCTATGGGAGACCGCCCCCTGCGCTCCTGGGAACTCCTCTTCCGTTCCATCATCACATGACGTGGTCGCTCCCAAGCAGCGGCCACGTGATTACACAGTGCCGGAGGGGCTATGGCCGACGGCTCCGGGTTCAAAGGTATCACAACCTACAACAAATGTGCCTTTCTCCGGGGCCAACACGGCGGCTGGAACTTCACTTCCTGCGCGAGCTTACCGGGGCGTGAAATAACAGGTGTTAATCACCAAGTCACATGACCTCAAGGAAACATCTTTACCTAAAAAAACACCACATCCGGAAGTTTGTACACGTCCTTGTTGTGGACTTCCGTAATGTACCTTTTTTTTGGGGGGGGGGGGGGGACTTTTTCAGGTTTTGTGCCTAAAACTCTCACATCCATTGAAGAATGAGTACAAAATGAGACGCGATGATGCTCCATGTATCTGATTTGTCTGCAAAGAGTTATAAAGTCAATGGCACCAACGTTAATCCGGGGGGCGGGCAAGGTTCGGAACGCTCTGTACGTGCTGCGACTTCAAATCAACACAATGTGCAAGTGTTTAGGATGAAAATGCCTATTAATACTGTCATGAATGTTACAAGTTACAATGTTACATCCTACAGATGTAGCAAGACGTACTGTTCACGCCCACGGCCGCCGGACCGCAGTGCAGCCACGTGCGATCACGGCCGTGGGACAGAAAGGGACCATCTTACAGGGCTAGCCACCAGTATCTAAGCACTGCACAGAGGAGTCCCAGAGAGACGCAGTCTCTCTCTCTGTCTCCCCGAGCTGTCTCTCTCGCTGTCTCCCCGAGCAGTCTCTCTTGCTGTCTCCCCGAGCAGTCTCTCTCTCTGTCTCCCCGAGCAGTCTCTCTCTCTGTCTCCCCGAGCAGTCTCTCTCGCTGTCTCCCTGAGCAGGCTCTCTCACTGTCTCCCCGAGCAGTCTCTCTTGCTGTCTCCCCGAGCAGTCTCTCTCTCTGTCTCCCCGAGCAGTCTCTCTCTCTGTCTCCCCGAGCAGTCTCTCTCTGTCTCCCGAGCAGCTCTTAGAGGTGAAATTCATGCGCTTCGTATTATTTTTACGTCGGTTTGAAGAAGGGGGTCGTCGGAGCTGAACCCCAATAATTTCATCTCCGGGGACCCCCTGCTTCAGGAGATAATGACAAGTGCATTAATTTCTCCTTTAACAGCTGCGCGGGGAGACAGAGAGAGAGAGAGAGTGACTGCTACTCTGTGGAATTCCTGTGCAGCTCTTACACACTGGTGGCTGAACCGGTAGGATTAGCGCTGCGGGAGTCCCATTCAGAACCAGGGACCCTCGTAGGGTTAATCCTCCCAGGCCGCAAAATGTACTTTTTTCATGGCAGCGGACGAGATTTCTGCATTTTGTCTGCAGTGCAAGGCACACAAAATATGGATTTCCAATCAGTGATTGTATTAATATGCATTGCAGGCCCATTTGGCACCGTAGAGATTGAACAGGATCAACCAAGAACAATATCTCTTCACCATCTTGGCTGTGAGCCATATGGCTGTGTGTAACATCAAAGTGTCACATTTAAAGTGTCTGTAGAGTTAATTTTGGAGTTGAAATTGGAGTAAGATCTGGACTCTGCACAACAACATTGCAACTGTGAGAACTTTACTTTCTAAATGCTGTGATTCTTTGTACTATTCCTATCCTCCAGTACCTGGGAAGTCTCTCCTCCTGCATCTAACTATGCCCTCCTTATTGCTTTTTCTGTTTACTGTTTCCTCACTCCTTTGTGAACGTCTCTGTTCTCTCCAACTTCCCCACTCCCCACTGCACCATTATTTACACACCTCTCTCCCAACAACTTCTTTACCCCTCAATAAAAAAACACTCACACAAATCCTCTATTCACACCCTTTATCTACTCCTTCCTGCTGCTGGGGATCTCCCCTAAGCCTGAAGCCAGACACACACACCTGCTGTCTCCCACGCCTCCCTGCCATCTCTCCCCCTGTAAATGGTGTTAACCTTCTGATTTAATACTGACTAATCTTAAAACTCACCCCACAAATCAAGCATCCCAATAGCCTGCACTCATGGTTACTGTCCCACACTCAGTCACTCCTACCACACATTGTGACCAAGCACTGCCATCTACAGCACTTACTCCCTCATCTGCTGTCTCTGTAAGTCTCCCATCATACCACTTAGATTGTAACATTATTGTGTAACACAGGGGGGCTCAACTCCAGTCCTCAAGCCCCCGCCAACAGGCCAGGTTTTCAGGATATCCCTGCCTCAGCACAGGTGGTTCAATCCGAGGCTCAGTCGAATACTTGAGACACCTGTGCTGAAGCTGAGATATCCTTAAAACCTGACCTGTTAGGGTGGCTTGAGGACTGGAGTTAAGTTCAGTACTGTAGACGTAGATAAGCTCAGGTCCAATTCCAAGGCTCTGTTCCGTGTTTATATATCACTGTTCAGAACTCGGTATGCCTCACTATTATGCAATAATTCGATGTGCACTTTCTTTTGGTTTCTGTCTGCTTTAAATGCACCTTCTTTCTTGTGTAGAGGAAGCATGTTTTTAAACCCCCCCCCCAAAAAAAACAGACAGGAAACCAAGTCTGTCCTTTTGTTCTCGGTTTCTTCTTTGTGTCTAAATTTGAACAGGACTTTTTTTAACTCCTTAATTACTAAGGTTGCAAAGCAATTAAATACATAAATGAATGAATTTCTCAAAGAAGCAATCCAAGCAATATCCTACTCTACGTGTGTTTTTTTTTAAAATAAATCATTGCTGTAGTATTACAGTAGATACTACTTACTACTTTTTTTTTATTTTCAAATTCAACTCATAATGCCATTTTAAATGAGTTTTAATATACTGGGCATCTTTTGATTTCTATAGCAGGATTTATCCCACTTCCCCAGCAGTGCGAGATCTTTGCAATGCTTTCCTATCCATGATAATTTATTGCAAATATTCCCAGCAGTTTGAACTGCTGTTACTGTACCTTAGAAATATAAGGATACATTGTAGCTGCTGAGTTACACTGACTGAAAGATTGATTAAAACTGAAAGGCGGCCGTTTAAGGCACCTTTGGAAACAGAATTTTGCTGTACACTCACGGTAGAACCAATCGATTGGCAGCTTAGGTAATACATATCAATAAAGGTAATCAAATGCTGCATATATTAAGATAAAAAAAAAGAGATTTTTTTTTAAGCTGCTTGGATATCCACATTAAAAGGTACACGCCCCACTTTGGACCAAAGGGAAGTAATGGCTTTATATGGCTAAAAAAAGGTTGGACATCTTTTTAGATGGGAAAGGTATACAGGGATATACCAAATAGGTATACATGGGAAGGATGTTGATCCAGGGATTAATCCGATTGCCAATTCTTGGAGTCAGGAAGGAATTAATTTTTCCCCTTAATGGGGTTTTTTGTTTGCCTTCCTCTGGATCAATAAGTAAGTATAGATATAGGATAAAGTATCTGTTGTCTAAATTTAGCATAGGTTGAACTTGATGGACGTACGTCTTTTTTCAACCTCATCTACTATGTAACTATGTAACTATGTAATATATGGCTCCTTATCACAGTGGTAGGCTGTAGGAGTTAAATCCTGGTGATTAATTGTGCTTTAAAAAAAGTATTTGTTTTCTTAAAACCATGTTTGAAAGTTTTCATTTTGAAGCGGAGACGGGAAGGAAAGGTGATTATTGTTTATCTTGGATTCTGCTCCCCTGAGATGAGCTGGTTAGTTTCATACATGTCCCCTTCCCATCAAAAAAAACAAACACAAGTCTGGAACTTCATCACAAGGGTGAAGAAAGGAAAATGGCGGTGGGCCTGACAACACATTACCAACGTTGGACAAAGATGGTGCTCGACCAGGGTTGCCACCACTACGGGTTTGACCCGGAGACTACGGTTTTTGACGACATACCCCCGGGCAGCAGGTTTAGCCTGTTAAATCTCCTGGTGATGGCGGGGTCTCCCTGGTGACTACCGGCATCCTCTGGCATTCCCCTGCATCTCCCTCTGCAACTCTCATGAACATTGTTGCCATGGTAATGGTACACTACATGATGTCATTTAGTGTTTCATTGTCATGGCAACGCGGTGTCATTTGACGCTGCGCAGCCATGATCAGGCGAGCAGTAGGTGAGATGCAGGAGAATGCAGGAGACGCTGCACCATGCAACTTTCCATAATACCTGAGAGTCTGACTTTTCTATTTTTTATTTACACACACACACACACGCGCACGCACGCACGCACGCACACACACACACACACACTCAACACCTATACACACTCAACACCTATACACACTCACTCACACATACACTCACTCACACATACACTCTCACTCACTCACTCACTCACTCACTCACTCACTCACACATACACATACACACACACACACACACACACACACACACACACACACACACACACACACACACACACACACACACACACACACATACACACACAGTACACACACAGTACACACACAGTACACACACACACACACACACACACACACACACACACACACACACACACACACACACACACACACACACACACATACAGTACACACGCACACACACACATATATATATTTGCAGTAACTTCCTGAATCTTACCAAAAGTTAGACACCAACAAGATACTGAAACTCCTAGAGAATAAAATATAAAGGTCACATTTTCAGGCTGAGAAAAGGGGAACATTAAACCTTTTGCCAAGAAAACAAGTGACCAAAATATCAGCGGGACAGACGGAGACGTGGCGCCTGACATAACAAGCAGCAGTGATTCTCAGTGTGAGCGAGCGTAGTGTGATCCGCCAGTGCAGCACGGCAGGAGGCCTGGAGTTACCCCCCAGAACCCAGATAACCCCCCACACTGACACTGTGTGAAGCCGGGGAACGTGGCTCAATTCCCAGTGTCAGCTCCTTGTGACCTTGGGAAAGTCACTTTATCAATCATAGATTGTAAGCTCTTTAACTGCGCTGAAGCAGATATATATCCTAAAAACCTGACCTTTTGGAGGCCCTTGAGGACTAGAGATGCCCACTCCTGCCTTAACCCTCTTCACTGCCTCTGCCCTCCACCCCCTCCCCACGATCGTGCCCCCCTTCCTGCGGGGTACAGGGGGATGCTGAGCCGTGGCACACCACATCGTCCTGCTTTACTTGCAGCATGGCCAGAACCAGACATTGAGGTTTCTGTGGCACTAGAGCGCCACAGGTGCTGTGCGAGACACCCAGACATTAGTCGGGAGAGAACTGTTTAACTAACCACGGTTATCTTTTAGCACAGACGCATGACAGGCTTGCGGCAATTATGGTCTTATATTGCTTAACTGAAGCTTGTACGCCATGACAGCTGTGTTTCCCCTGGTGCCATGTACGCTATTTATCACGCTCCCACACGGGATACTTTGGCTTCTCATAACATCCATTCCACGGATTTTCCCCACTGGTGTTAGTAAGAAATAATGAAGCAATTCTGGCAATTTGATGCAATGACTAAAGTCACACGACCCCATTTCTTTTGTAAAAACTACACTTTTTTTTTTTAAGTAAAGGGAATTTATATTAAATCTTTGTTTTATAGAACAAAGACAAAATATATATTTTCCCCTGTATTATTTGAACAGAATTCCTCTTTTTGTGACATCACCGTGTAACTGCTTTCTTTAACGGGCCCCTTGAAATAAATTAAGATGAGACCGTGCAGATTTTTTAAAATTCTATTATTGGAATGACAAATCTGAGTCCTAAAGCCGTCACAGGTTCAGCTCGGTCCCCTTCGGGTTTCAAGGTTTCTAAATCTAATTAAAAAATCTGGGCTGAAAACATGTTTAATTGACAAACTTGGGAGTGGGAAGAATTGTGAAGTGTCACTTTTTCTTTTCTCTAGTACATTGTTTTTTTAACAGGGGTGCCAATGAACATCCATAAAGGGGTCCCTGCAATTTCCAGGTCATTTAAAAATTGTACCAAATACAGAAGAATTTACAATGCATCTGATCTCAGACGCGCTATTAGAGAGGGTTGGGGTTCCTTACAATGCATCTGATCTCAGAAGCGCTATTAGAGAGGGTTGGGGTTCCTTACAATGCATCTGATCTCAGAAGCGCTATTAGAGAGGGTTGGGGTTCCTTGCAATGCATCTGATCTCAGACGCGCTATTAGAGAGAGTTGGGGTTATGCAGAATTTCACAATATAATTAAAGGGTTCCTTAACCCTCCCCAAAAAGGGTTGAAATCAACTGACATAGTTAATCCGCGCAGCATCAGGTGTCAGAATTGGAAGACCCCATTTCACATCTTCATTCCCATTGTACTAAAAAAAATCATTGCGTCAAAAACAAAAAGGTAGAAAATGCGTCAAATCCATCTGTCATTATGAACTTTGCGCACACCCTTAACAGCCTGTTTATATTGTTAGTGCAGAATTGAGTTGCTGTGTGTCAAATGCAAATATATTTGGTGCAGCACAGACGTTTTATAATATAGGTTAACAAAAAAGTATTATTATTTTCACTGATTGGCTATTCTAAGTACAGTAATATGGCACTAATAATTTACATGTACTTACACTAGTTACAACAACAATACACCGAGTTCTGCTTTTATTTAATTGTATCAATCAGGTATTCAATGCAAATTCATTTCAAACAACCAACTCTGCGTCATTTTTATGAAGTCACGTGACGACTTTCGTAGGGCAGACATTTGATTTTATTCTGTTTATCTATTTATTTATACTTTTATTCTGCTTTTTAGCATAACATTTTTTGACCGTGTTCCACTATTTGTTGTTTTACAAGGAGGGTGCGCCTGTTCTGTAATGTTCTGCGTGACAAGCGGCGGAACCTTTTAAAAAACAATATTTCCCACAAATTATTAAACGCCCTTTGTTCGCTTCCTGGCTGTCTGCATGGCTCAGTGAAGTGTAACTGTACTTTTTATGTAATAATAAGTGTATAATATACACTTCATCAAGTAGTTCACAGGTTGTGATACCTTTTCAAAGTTACTTTTAATTCGTACGTTTTTACTACATTTTGGTGAAAATTCAAAATGCTCATCATTTTTGCCGGAATTTTGCAAAAATGGCAGAACTTCAGGATTATCCGACCTGATTTTAGGGACTCTTGACTTGGCAATACATTTTTTTTTAAACATGTTGACATTTTGGCGACATTTTTCACCCCCCCAAAAAGTCTGATTCGCAGACTTTTGTGAAAATTTGAATTCATCTCCAGTGACTACTGATTTCTCTAACACCATCATTGCTGCTAATGTCCTATATAAGGGGTAACCAATTCCAGTCTTCAAGGGCTATCAACAGGTCAGGTTTAAAGGATATCCCAGCTTCAGCACATGTGGCTCAATCAGTGGCTCACTGAGCCACTGATTGAGCCACCTGTGCTGAAGCTGGGATATCCTTCAAACCTGACCCGTTGGAGGGTTTTGAGGATTAGAGTTGAGAACACCTGGCATGAGACACTGATTGAACCACCTGTGCTGAAGCAGGGACTGATTGAGCCCCCTGCGCTGAAGCAGGGATATCCTGAAAACTTGCCCTGTTGGTAGCCCCTGTAGTCTGGAGCTGGCGCACCCCATGTCAATACCTTTCACCCCTGCAATTCTGCGATAGGTTGCTTACTGGCGTGGAATATTTAAACCCCTTGCCCGCCAGGCTAGCGACGCATTTTCCTCTGGCAGTGAAAGGGTGACGAGGAGGTTTATATGGAAGATAAAAAGAAAACAAATGAAGGTTTTGCACAGGTCCGTTGTGCAAATAAAGCCCAATGCCAGCACAGGTGGGAGATCGCTAAAAGAAAGAAAAGGAAATGGCTATTGCCCCACAGGGATTAAAATCTGCCCCTACTCAGGTTCCTAAACCAGACCGTGGCTTTTGGTGGTTTTACAAGCAGATGAAAAGTCCAGGGAGGAGCAACGGCAGGAAAAGTCTGTGCAAAGGGGAAGCCCCCCACCCCCAACCCCCCCTCAAACCTCCCCCCACCCCCCCAGGATCGCTGCGGAGTACTGGCGGGGGCACGTTTTATGCTGCAGCTGAGATCCGCACTGAATGAAACATATAGGGAGCAAGAACTGTATTTAATATTAAAAAAAAAACAGGACATGAACCCCTGTGCTGTTAGACACGCCTGCAATACAGTGCGGGTATGTTCTTGTGGCAGCGAAGGGGTTAATTTATGGTTATTTACAAGTTTGTTAAAAAATACTAAAATCTCCGTCACTAAGCCGGCTGACCCTGCAATATATTGTAAATCCTACGCAATGTATTAGCCAACTCCAGTCCTGAAGGGCCGCCAACAGGTCAGGTTTTAAGGACATCCCTGCTTCAGCACAGTTGGCTCAATGAGTGTCTCAGACTTCGACTGATTGAGACACATGTGCTAAATCAGGGACTGATTGAGTCACCTGTGCTGACACAGGGATATCCTGAAAACCTGACCTGTTGGTAGCTCTTAAGGACTGGAATTGGCTACAAGCATATAAAGGCCACCTTAATGAAGACAGAATGTAACCATGCATTTGCCATTTGTCACCGTAACTCGGTGCCCCAGACCCACGTGGAACAAACAGTAACTCTGTGCCCGGGACACACGTGGAACAGACAGTAACTCTGTGCCAAGGACACACGTGGAACAGACAGTAACTCTGTGCCCGGACACACGTGGAACAGACAGTAACTCTGTGCCCGGACACACATGGAACAAACAGTAACTCTGTGCCCGGGACACACATGGAACAAACAGTAACTCTGTGCCCAGAACACACGTGGAACAGACAGTAACTCTGTGCCCGGGACACACATGGAACAAACAGTAACTCTGTGCCCGGGACACACATGGAACAAACAGTAACTCTGTGCCCAGGACACACATGGAACAAACAGTAACTCTGTGCCCAGGACACACATGGAACAAACAGTAACTCTGTGCCCAGGACACACGTGGAACAAACAGTAACTCTGTGCCCAGGAAACACATGGAACAAACAGTAACTCTGTGCCCAGGACACACGTGGAACAGACAGTAACTCTGTGCCCGGGACACACGTGGAACAAACAGTAACTCTGTGCCCAGGACACACGTGGAACAGACAGTAACTCTGTGCCCGGGACACACGTGGAACAAACAGTAACTCTGTGCCCAGGACACACATGGAACAAACAGTAACTCTGTGCCCAGGACACACGTGGAACAAACAGTAACTCTGTGCCCAGGACACACGTGGAACAAACAGTAACTCTGTGCCCAGGACACACGTGGAACAGACAGTAACTCTGTGCATGGGACACACGTGGAACAAACAGTAACTCTGTGCCCAGGACACACGTGGAACAGACAGTAACTCTGTGCCCGGGACACACGTGGAACAAACAGTAACTCTGTGCCCACGACACACATGGAACAAACAGTAACTCTGTGCCCAGGACACACGTGGAACAAACAGTAACTCTGTGCCCAGGAAACACGTGGAACAAACAGTAACTCTGTGCCCAGGACACACATGGAACAAACAGTAACTCTGTGCACGGGACACACGTGGAACAAACAGTAACTCTGTGCCCAGGACACACGTGGAACAAACAGTAACTCTGTGCCCAGGACACACGTGGAACAAACAGTAACTCTGTGCCCAGGACACACATGGAACAAACAGTAACTCTGTGCCCGGGACACACGTGGAACAAACTGTAACTCTGTGCCCGGGACACACGTGGAACAAACAGTAACTCTGTGCCCGGGACACACGTGGAACAAACTGTAACTCTGTGCCCGGGACACACGTGGAACACACTGTAACTCTGTACCCAGGACACACGTGGAACAAACAGTAACTCTGTGCCCAGGACACACGTGGAACAGACAGTAACTCTGTGCCCGGGACACACGTGGAACAGACAGTAAATATCGATGTATTATTTCCTGGTAAAACATTTTATAAATAAATAAGACCCCTAAGAGCCCACTGACTGGATTGAGTTGTAGGGTCTTCCAACGCGCAGAAAATGCCATATGGCAGGAAACTGCTTATAATATGGCCAGCAGTGTATCTTCCTAACATGTGCACTGCATCCTCCCCTGGCATACGCACTGCATCCTCCCCTGGCATGCGCACTGCACCCTCCCCTGGCATGGCACTGCATCCTCCCCTGGCATGGCACTGCATCCTCCCCTAACATGCGCACTGCATCCTCCTCTAACATGCACACTGCATCCTCCCCTAACATGCGCACTGCATCCTCCCCTAACATGCGCACTGCATCATCCCCTAACATGCGCACTGCATCCTCCCCTAACATGCACACTGCATCCTCCCCTAACATACGCACTGCATCCTCCCTTAAAATACGCACTGCATCCTCCCCTAACATGCGCACTGCATCCTCCCCTGGCATGGCACTGCATCCTCCCCTAATATGCGCACTGCATCCTCCCCTGGCATGGCACTGCATCCTCCCCTAACATGCGCACTAGATCCTCCCCTAACATGCGCACTGCATCCTCCCCTAACATGCGCACTGCATCCTCCCCTAACATGCGCACTACATCCTCCCCTGGCATGCGCTCTGCATCCTCCCCTAACATGTGCACTGCATCCTCCCCTAACATGTGCACTGCATCCTCCCCTAACATGTGCACTGCATCCTCCCCTGGCATGGCACTGTATCCTCCCCTAACATGCGCACTGCATCCTCCCCTAACATGCGCACTGCATCCTTCCCTGGCATGGCACTGTATCCTCCCCTGGCATAGCAGTATATCCTCCCCTGGCATGCACTGCATCCTCCTCTGGCATGGCACTGTATCCTCCCCTGGCATGGCACTGTATCCTCCCCTAACATGCGCACTGTATCCTCCCCTGGCATGGCACTGCATCCTCCCCTAACATGACCACTGCATCCTCCCCTAACATGCGCACGGCATCCTCCCTTAACATGCGCACTGCATCCTCCCCTAACATGCGCACTGCATCCTCCCATAACATGCGCACTGCATCCTCCCATAACATGCGCACTGCATCCTCCCCTGGCATGGCACTGTATCCTCCCCTAACATGCGCACTACATCCTCCCCTAACATGACCACTGCATCCTCCCCTAACATGCGCACGGCATCCTCCCTTAACATGCGCACTGCATCCTCCCCTAACATGCGCACTACATCCTCCCCTAACATGCGCACTGCATCCTCCCATAACATGCGCACTACATCCTCCCCTGGCATGGCACTGCATCCTCCCCTGGCATGACACTGCATCCTCCCCTGGCATGGCACTGCATCCTCCCCTGGCATGACACTGCATCCTCCCCTGGCATGGCACTGCATCCTCCCCTGGCATGGCACTGCATCCTCCCCTGGCATGGCACTGCATCCTCCCCTAGCATGGCACTGTATGTACCGTATACTAAAATCCTAGAAGGTTTTAGGAGGAACACCTAATCAGGAGAGAATTGCAGCGTTGGTCACTTGTGGGTGGATGTGTCAACAAAATGACAACGAGTCAGCTGAGCGCTTGTGATGAAACCGTCAGTGTGCAAGTGTGGGATTTATTTATTATTCCTGTTACTGACATTATTCTCACGGTAACTGCTGAAAATATTGGCGTCGGCTGGATACCAGTTACAGATGACTGTCAAATTCATGAAATATGATCGTGTATATCGGTTGGTTCCTTTTGAGTGCTGGTCTTAAACTGTTTGTAGCCCCATATTTGGGGGCTACTAGTTCTGTAAGGGGTTAAATGTGTTAAGGGTTTAAATCCAGAGAACTGACCCCCAGCCACTGCCCACCAACCAAGCAAGCTCTATGCCCACGATCTGACCATAATTGTTCCCACCCCTGCCCACCACAAAAACATCATAACAATGACACGCTGCCCATCACGTGAAATGTTCCGTGTGTAACCCCACCATTGTTTTACTAACGAATGTACAGTGCCCTGGGTAAGGGCGCTATATAAACGTTGTTATAAATAAATAACTGTGGGGGCTCACTCAGGTGAATGCCCTCCCCTCCTCTTCAGAGTGGGGTCCTCACTGTGAGTCCTGTAAAGAGGTGTGTGTGTATAGTCATTTGTACTAAGATGTGTCTTGTCACCATTTGTAGCGTTCAGTTAGGAGCGCGCCTTTAAGATAGCGCCTGTTGTAGGGCCAGGCCTAAGACTTTGCGGGTCACTAGCAGTGGGCCCCTCTGTAAAAAACAAAAACGTTAAGGGACTTACTGGCAGCGTCGTGGTGTCATGATGTCATGGCATCATGTGACATCACGTTGCTATGGCAACATATCGTCACATGACATCGTGGCATCGTTTGCCATTGGTCAACATGGCAACGCGACGCTGCAGGAGGCGGACCGCTACGGAAAAGATAAGAGGAGAAAACACCCCCCCACACACACACACACATCTCTCTCTGCCTGTCCGGAGGCCCCACGCTCCCTCCTCTCCCTCCTCCTGCTCCCCCCTCCAGTCGAGTGAAAGTTGGATCCCGGCGCCACCAGCAGGGGGCTCATTCACCTTACCCAGCACCCTGCGCCTACCCAGCACCCTGCGCCTACCCAGCACCCTGAGCCTACCCAGCACCCTGCACCAACCCAGCACCCTGCGCCTACCCAGCACCCTGCACCAACCCAGCACCCTGCGCCTACCCAGCACCCTGCGCCTACCCAGCACCCTGCGCCTACCCAGCACCCTGCGCCTACCCAGCACCCTGAGCCTACCCAGCACCCTGCGCCTACCCAGCACCCTGCGCCAACCCAGCACCCTGCGCCTACCCAGCACCCTGCGAAAACACAGCACCCTGCGCCTACCCAGCACCCTGCGCCTACCCAGCACCCTGCGCCTACCCAGCACCCTGCACCAACCCAGCACCCTGCGCCTACCCAGCACCCTGCGCCTACCCAGCACCCTGCGCCTACCCAGCACCCTGCGCCAACCCTGGGAGATTATATACCTTGAAAAAGGAGGGACTGGTGCACAGATTATAATGGGATGTATCACATTCTGCGTCTCTGTCCCAGCTTGCACCTTGGGGAGAGTCAGTAGGAGGAGTTGGGGGGAGTTACATGGTGCACAGATTATAATGAGATGTATCACATTCTGCGTCTCTGTCCCAGCATGCTCCTTGGGGAGAGTCAG
Source organism: Ascaphus truei (assembly GCF_040206685.1). Classification (NCBI taxonomy): domain Eukaryota; kingdom Metazoa; phylum Chordata; class Amphibia; order Anura; family Ascaphidae; genus Ascaphus; species Ascaphus truei. The sequence goes on from NC_134501.1 coordinate 8,690,093, forward strand.
TAGGAGGAGTTGGGGGAGTTACATGGTGCACAGATTATAATGAGATGTATCACATTCTGCGTCTCTGCCCCAGCTTGCACCTTGGGGAGAGTCAGTAGGAGTTGGGGGAGTTACATGGGGCACAGATTATAATGAGATGTATCACATTCTGTGTCTCTGTTCCAGCTTGCACCTTGGGGAGAGAACGTACGAGGAGTTGGGAGAGTTACATGGTGCACAGATTATAATGAGATGTATCACATTCTGCGTCTCTGTCCCAGCATGCACATTGGGGAGAGTCAGTAGGAGGAGTTGGGGGAGTTACATGGGGCACAGATTATAATGAGATGTATCACATTCTGCGTCTGGACATCGTTTCCAGTTTAAGATTTTGGGGTCGCGAGTGGTGCAATACGGCTGCCCTGTTCCATGTTAGAGTACCTCCACCATAACCTGATATTGTAGATCCATAGACCCGTTGACACACTGATACATCGAGCTCTTTATTGGAGTTCTCCCACATGTACCAGTGCTGACCCTCGCATTGCCAGTTCCCAACGCATTTTACGTACAGTTTGATAGCGGCAGGGGATGACAGCTCATCTGTACATTATGTGTGAAGTGTATTACAATTAATATTAGTGTAAAAAAATAATAATTAGGATTGGACACAATGGTGCATGCGTGCACACACCTCTCTCCACTCCATGCTGTTTCCTCATCTCCTTGGCCCCATCTCCACCTGATTGGCTGCTGCTTGGTAAGGCTGCCAAACATGATAGAGGAAGCTGACCAGCCCCCTAGTAGCAGCCCTGCTCTCTCCATGCTCGGAGAAATTTTGCGGGAGCCCCGAAGCCGGTCAGGTCACTATGTCCAGAGAGGTAATACCAGATATATACATGCCCAGAGAGGTAATACCAGATATATACATGCCCAGAGAGGTAATACCAGATATATACATGCCCAGAGAGGTAATACCAGATATATACATGCCCAGAGAGGTAATACCAGATATATACATGCCCAGAGAGGTAATACCAGATATATACATGCCCAGAGAGGTAATACCAGATATATACATGCCCAGAGAGGTAATACCAGATATATACATGCCCAGAGAGGTAATACCAGATATATACATGCCCAGAGAGGTAATACCAGATATATACATGCCCAGAGAGGTAATACCAGATATATACATGCCCAGAGAGGTAATACCGGGGACACACATGTCCAGAGAGGTAATACCGGGGGGACATATTCACAGTATTACCTCTCATTATTTACTGGACAGAGGGTCCAAATACAGAACAGTCCGGTTCAATGCTGGACACCTGGCTACCCTACTTGGCACCATTGTACAGTGCAGCAGACAAATGATGTTGGTCAACAGGAAAAATGCTATAGTTTTTAGAGATGACAACTAAAATATGACACAAGTCACTGGGATATCTTAAATACGTATTCAATGATAAACACCTAGTAGTTTTTTAGAATGTTACCTGGCTCTGTGAATGAAGAATAAGCTGGAATAAATTGGCATGATGTGTTTGTATACGGCTAGTACAAGGTCTGCTAATTCCAGCTAATATAGGCTGCCCCCTATCTTAATAAAATAATATTATCAGATTTCTAATGCATGGGAGGAAAACATATTTTTTTGTGAATTGTGATACTTTAGTTTTATTGAACCAGCAACAATGAATGATTTCTAAAGTTCTAATACCCTAGAGGTGGATTAGGGAGCGTTGAACATATTTGATAAGAAATTCTCACAGTGGCAAAATATTTTTGTCAATTAGAAAGAAAATAAAAGTGCGTTTTCGTTTTACTTTGGCAAATATTGTGAGTGGCATTGAGAAAACTGGGAATCATTGAAAACATGGAATGCAACCTGCGAAATATACGGAAAGTTGAAAAAAGGTTCTTATTTCTACATTTTTATTCATATGCAAAAAATATCATTAGGGGCATGATGTATGTGTATGTTTTAGAAAGATATTAAAAATAATCCCAGAATCCCTTGCTGCAGTGAAGGCATTGTATTCTAAGACAGGGGTGCCCAAAGTTTCCTACATGCCCCCCACCCCCCCGTCACCTCTCTCCTCTGGCTCACGCCCCCCCCTCCCTGCACGGCTCCGGCGTCAAATGACATTGCGGGGTCATGTGATGTCACGTTGCCATGGCAACATGACGACACATGACCCTGCAGCGTCATTCCACACCGGGTTCCCATGGAGACGCGTCAATGGAAGGGAAGGGAAGCAAAAGTTGCAGAGGCCTCACGCGGTCCCCAGCATTTATTTGAAATGCTTTCGGGGAAGCGCGGGGGCCTCTGTAACAGAAAATCTCGCACCCCCCACTTTGCGCACCCATGTGCTAAGAGATAATGGGGAAGGGCAGGGTTGCAGGTGTGTCTGAGACATGTGACTGTGCTCACACGTGGGATTAAAAATACACAACTTTTATATATGAACTATTGAAATGTTTCTCGCTGTGCATCATCCCCACTCCTGCGTTCTGCTCAAGGATGTCTTCTCTCTCCCCCTTTGTATCTAAAGCCCTCTCCCGTCTTAAATCCTTCTCACTGAATGCTCTTCCCCTCAATATCCGACTAGCACCCTCTGTATCCACATTTAAGACCCACCTTAAAACACACCTGCTTAACGAAGCATATGAGTTGATCCATGGCTCATACTTTATACCTCATACATTGGCCTTGGCCCCCTGCAGACGCACTTACCAGAACGCCCTCCTACTGTCTCTGTACGTTCTTCCTACCTACCAATTAGATTGTAAGCTCTTCGGAGCAGAGCAGGGACTTCTTTTCCTATATGTTACTTTTATGTCTGAAGCACTTCTCCCCTTCATATGTTATTTATACGATTGTCACGTGTATTACTGCTGTGAAGCGCGATGTACTTTAATGGCGCTATATAAATAAAGACATACATACATACATCCGATGATTTCTATTGCACTGTTAAAACGTTATCTGAGTGCTGCATCGGATTAAGGTGTTTTGATTTCCCTTAGAATCATTTTTTAAAACATCAAACAAACAAAAAAAAAAATCAACTATAAACCAGAATTCGTTTCACGCTAGAGAAATGATACAAATTTCTCCCTGGGCTTCTTTGCTTTCGACTGCTAAACGATATGCCCGATATCTAATAGAATTAGGTAAGATTCCAATAAATCAGAAATGCAATCCTATGTTTAAATAAACCAGAAACTTTTGTCTTTTCCTGTAAATCAAACTACTGAAGTCCGTTAGCGGTTATACGCCGTTCTAGAAAAAAAAGTTTTTCGACTTCCTTAAAAGTTTGGACTATTCTGTAACCCTTTCGATAGCAGGAAGGTCTGCAACGCATTGCTGAGTAACGCAATGAGTGCACCTGGAAACTAAAGGGTTAAAGCAGCAAAACATTTGAAATAAATGAGTTCTGTAGTATTAGATAATAGTGATTTTTTTAAAATTCAACTCTTAATGCCTTTTGTTATGAGTTTTAATACACTGAGTCTCCTTTGATTTCTATAGCAGGTTTATCCCACCTCCCCAGCAGTGCAAGAGCTTTGTAACACTTTCCTGTTTGTGATAATTTGTTGCCAATGTTCCCAGCAATTTGAGCTACAAATTGTAACAATAGATAATGTTACCTTAGTAATATAAGGATACATTGTAGCTGCTGATTTACACTGGCTGAAGGATTGATTGAAACGGAAAGGCGGCCATTATGTGAGGAGCACAATCAGAATTTTTACAGATTTGTAACAGGCGCACCAAACGATTGCCGGCTTAGGTAAGAACATAGAATTATACATTGTCACATGCTTTATATATACAAATAAGAAAAATAAAAACAAGGGGAATGTTGTATTTCTGCTTTAATTAAGAATATTTTATTTGGAAATGTTTATGTTGAAGAAAACTTACATCTTTCTGTTTGTTCACTGATCGCTTGAGTATTTTCGGTCATTTACCAACAAGATCTTTGAACACTTTATGAATAATTCCCTTTATTGAGGTGGAAACGACGAGTGATGGGCAGAAATGCGTCGGGGAGTCACGTGTTGTCAGCCAGGATTTCATGGACTTTTATCTATTGAATATTGTAATGACATATTGATTAAGGCAGGGGTTCTCAACTCCAGTCTTCAAGACCCCTCCAACAGGTCAGGTTTTCAGGATATCCCTGCGCCAGCACAGGTGTCTCAATCAGTGGCTCAGTGGCTTCAGCAACCTGTGCTGAAGCAGCGATATCCTTCAAACCTGACCAGTTGGGGGGGCTTGCGAGCTGGAGTTAAGCCCCCCTGGATTAAGGCGTTGATATATTTTTTTGGAAGAGCTTTCAAGTGTTATAAGGGATCCCTTATATTAGAGGGCTGGGTGCTTTTGACTGTTGACCAATTAAATATGTTAAGTCTATTAATTAAAGCACAAATCTGGGGGGGAAAACACCAGATTTATAAGTAAAATGTTGTCCCCCCTTTTTTCTGGTATGTTTATTTTGCTCTGTTTTGTTCCTGTTTTGCACCAGGGTAAATATTCACCCATATGTCATTGAAATTGGATTAGTTTCCCATCTTTGCCACTGACAAATACTCCAGAAGCAGGTAACATATTTTCCTATTTTACCAGCAATTCCTTATTTCGTTTTCACTTGGTAAAAAATAATGAGTTGACCAGTACAGCTGACCTGAGGAATAGAGCATTGCTTCCAAAAGTTTGTCTCCAGAAGATAGCTTCACCTGCTATTGAAGTACACCCCCACAAACACAACACAACTGGATTAAGACGGGTAACAGAATTTATTTAATCTTTACAATAAATCTCGCCTTGGTTCTTGTGATATTAATGTTAGGTGTCAGCGCCCTCATGTGGTTAAAACTAGTTATGGCAACAGGATATTTTGACATGGTTTTTACTTCCATTTATATAACAATAACGTTATTTCAAAGCGCGTCACAATTACAGTATAGCGCGCGGTACGCAGCACATAGGAATTTTTACAGGAAGTCCCTGCCCCGATGAGCTTACAATCTAATTGTGGGGCTTGAAGCACAGGGAGATAAATTGACTTGCCCAAGGAGCTCCATATATGTATGTATATCTTTATATAGCACCATCCAGGTACACAGCGCGTCACAGCAGTAATACACGTGAGATAATATTATAACACATAGTGGGAATAAGCGCTTCCGACATGAAACAATAGGAAAAGGGGTCCTTACCATTTATATGACCCTGGGGGTAAAGGCGTGTTAATGGTTAGCACCTTTTTGGGATCTGGCTTCACTCTGGATTATCTGATTTTTAAAAACAGTTTTAAATATTTACAATGTAAAAAAAAAAAAACATTTTGCAGAATAAAACGCTCGGTGTAATCTGCCTGCAGACTGATGTACACAGTTAGATTAACCACGGAGAAGGAGCAGAATGAGGAGCGAGCAAAGGCGCTGACTCTGTAAACACTGGCACTGAGTTAGTAGCCGGAGACACTGGTTCAATTCCCGGTGTCGGCTCCTTGTGACCTTGGGCAAGTCACTTTATCTTCCTGTGCCTCAGGCACCATAAACATAGATTGTAAGCTCCACGGGGCAGGGACCTGTACCTGTAACATTCCTACGTGCTGCGTACGCGCGCTGTACTGTGATTGTGACGCGCTGACTCCCATTGGGAGAAAATGAAATAAAGTTGTTATTATTATAAGATCACCAAACCACAAACAGGAACTGCTGAGTGCTGGTTTGTCCTGAATGATTCCTCCTGTCAGTAGTAACAGGCCGGGCTGGGCCAGGCTGAAACCTGCGTTATCCGCGCAGGCCGCAGCTTTTAATAGCGCTTTAATAAAAACACAGCGCAGGCGGGACGGTCACTTTGTGGGGATCTGGACTTTCTCTGCTTTATCCTCCAGCGAAGAAAGAGTCCCGGCCATAAATACACTGCAAATCCTTTTCATCCATCTCGCTGGGGCGGCCTCCTTCCCGAGTCTGCGGGATCACAACCTTATTAACCCCTTCAGTGCCCTAAAGGGGCCCATAGCTCATTGATAGGGAGGGCTGAAGGCCAGTTGGTAACATAGGGAATATTTAAATTAGCCTTCACTGGCTCTGTCCACTTCTGTCCATATACAGTATACAATGGTGCACAAAGACCATACACCAGGGGGGGCCGACTCCAGCCCTCAATGGCCACCAACAGGTCAGGTTTAGAGGATATCCCTGCTTCAGCACAGGTGGCTCAATCAGTGTCTTCGTCGAAGACTGAGCCACCTGTGCTGAAGCAGGGATATCCTCTAAACCTGACCTGTTGGTGGCCCTTGAGGGCCAGTGTTGGCCAACCCTGCCTTACACACATAGCATACACTCAGAGACCTTTTGGGGCCCCGGGCTGTGCAAATTGGGGGCCCCACCCACAAAGGTAACATTTAAATGAAAATACAGTGTGTTTTTATTGAACGACATTAAAAACTTTTATTGAAGTTCTGCAAATATTAAGCAAAAAAGCATCAACGTGCGATTTATCTCCGTGCGCGTCGCCCTGTCCCTGTCACAGAAAACGGGGTGAAACGCGACTTGATGAAGTCCGTCTGATTCCATGGACGCCAGGGACAAGCGTTCAGCGTCGCTGGACGCAGAAACCGCCGGATCGTTATTAATACGTTTCACCGATCGGAAAATTAGTAATGCAATTTTAATGTTAGAAAATGTTCCTTCCAGTTTGTCCTGCTGGAATTAATAGTTTGTGTGTGTCTCACTATTTAGTGGCCTGTAGAAGTGGCTGACTCCGAAAACACTGAGTGTGAAGCAGGGGAGCCTCGTTCTAATCCCAATGTCGGCTCCTTGTGACCTTGGGCAAGTCACCTTATCCTCCCTGTGCCTCAGGCACCAAAAATAGATTGTAAGCTCTGCAGGGCAGCGACTTGTGCCTGCAAAAATTCTATGTGCATACACTGTCAGCGCTATGCAAGAAAAAAAACTATTATTATTTAAATACATTTCCGACAAATTAAGGAAATTACCTATTTCTTAAAAAAGGATAGAAACATTATCTTTGAAGAAGAAAAAAAAAAGATTACAAGTTAGGTAATATAAAATTAAAAGCAATATACTGCTGTAATCGCCCCAAAAAATACAATCACATTAAAAAAATATAATTAAGTAACATTTGCTGAGTTCAGTTCAAATTAAATGTTGAGCCATAGTATTTGTTGAGCCCCTGAAAGGCCGAGGGCCCCGGGGGGGGGGGGGGGCACAGCCCGGTTCGCTGATGCCACTAGTGCCAGGACAGACAGTAAAGCGGACTGAATACGTATATATTAAGGGGTTAAATAGGTCAGGGTAACCTCAGATTAACCTCTTAATTGCCAGTCACCTGTGAAGCACGCTGCAAATCTCTGCGCCCTTCCCAAGGCAGGAGTGCGCCAACTCCAGCCCCCAAGGTCAGAGTTTTCAGAATATCCCTGCTTCAGCACAGGTGGCTCAATCAGTGGCCCAGTCTTCGACTCTATGCTGAAAACCTATTGGTGGCCCTTGAGTACTGGGGTTGGCCACCGCTGTCCCAATGCATACGGCTGCTTTCCCCCGGCCTCCGGCAGGCTTGGCAATGAGTTGCAGGCCGCCCCGGCAGTGAAGGAGGTTAAGAGGTGATCGGCTCTCACATGCACACTGGGGGTTACGTGACCTTTTGCAATGAACGGGTTAAGGCAGATCTGGAAATTGACACTTGATGCAGGATAAGCCCCATGAGTCACTGCATCGGAGGAGCAAACTGGCCCCAAATATTTTACTTATTAGCATGAAACCCACAACTACATAACCTGCTAAATATTTACTCCTTATAAAGTAAATAGCCAATACTGTGCGGTGAGGGGGCGTCCGGCCGTGCGTCTCTAGTGCGTGTGGGACCATGTGCCATGTGTTGTAAAGCTGCGCGGTCATCATGAATGTGCTCACGCGTCACCCGGGGATGTGTCGAATCTGGAATCCCCCCCCTGTGAAGCAGTAGTCTGCAACAGGGTCTCAAGGCAACCGTTAAAGCGACAGCGTCCCGCGATCTTTAATACCAGTATGGGAGCCAGTATGGGAACGAGTATGGGAACTAGGGAGTCCCACCGTTTCCTGGGATACTTAGCAGGGAAGGTAGCGTCAGTACTTCCTGGTATTTAAATGCCCTGTGTTATGCGAGCCAATAGGAAGCCACGACTGGTGATGCGGGTGATGTAAACCTCCATTTTGTTTCCCCTGGAGGGGGAGCGGCACCTACCCTGGTAAATATCTTTGTAACCAGGGTGTCCCCGGAGCTGACATTAATGGGATTCTGCTCCGGAGAATCGTGTAAAGAAAGGGGAGCGGGCAACAAAGAAACGGGTAGTTGGCCGGATTCAGGGATAAATGTAATACGGTCACAAGGACATTTCCAACATTTCTCTGATTTATATATATATATATATATATATATATATATATATATATATATATATATATATATATACAGTATATATATAAAACAAAGAACAAAGTGCACGCTCCGTAGTGTAAAAATAAGTATTTGCATTTAATCACACAGCTACGACAATAGCTCACTTACAGAATAAAGCGAATAATTAGCATTTGTGCAAAACACCGCTGATTATTCTCTCTTATTCTGTAAGTGCGCTATTGTTGCAGCTGTGCGATTAAATGCGAATACTTTATTTTTACACCATGCAGCGCCCACGTTTTTCCTTTGTTTTATAGTTTATCGGTATCGGGCCACGTCCTTTAGGGAGCTGCCACAAACTCCGTACTTCAGATCCCGTGGAGATGATCCTGTCTGTGGTCCTAAACCCCACGGACTTCCATATATCCTTTCCCCTTTAACCTCTCATATAACTGATGTGTATTTGCATGTATTGTCGTTCTCTCCATGTTTATAGCTGCACGACAGATACCCTTTGCTAGAACATTATCACACGCACAGGATTCCCCCTTATACACAGGATTGCACATTCATTGTGCCATTACATATACATCCCTATAGGTATCCTATCCCTCAACCATATAAATTAACCCTTTGTAGGTGCATGCATCACTTTCTTTACAAGTGTATTGTATTGCACTATGTATCACTGAATACACATTGGCAGGGAGTCACCACTTTTGTATGTATATGTATATCTTTATTTATGTAGTGCCAGCGCCTCACAGCAGTGATACACGTGACAGAATAATATAAATAACAAATAATACAAATAACACATAATGGGAATAAGCGCTTCAGGCATACGAGTAACATTAGGAAAAGGAGTCCCTGCCCCGAAGAGCTTACAATCTAACTGGTAAGTAGGAAGAACGTGCAGAGACAGTAAGATGTTCTGGTAAGTGCGTCTGCAGGGGGCCAAGTTGTGTATGGTGTTTATACATTACATGCACACATTCATTTACTTATTTCATTAGAACTGACAATTGTTCATTTAACCGGCGCTGTTTTTTTGTCTATTGCATCAATATATATATACAGTACAGTACTTTTTTGGGTATGATGACAGTTTCACAAGGAGCTGCGGGATCCAAATAACAAACACACGTCATCTTAATTGTGCAATGGGACATATGAAGGATCTGCTGCCTTCAGCAGAATCTCTGATCCGCGTCACGTGGAAAATTCCTGCAGCTGGACACGGAAACGCAGAGGGTCTCCTTCCTGGGAGCGGCAGGGGCCAACTTCGCAGTAACCGGCTGCGGTCTGCCAGAATTCCTTTACGTAAACATTTCCGGTCATCAGAATGGCAGCTCCAGTCTGAATGTGCGAAGCCGCTGGACATGGCGTGAGATGCAAGGCCGGCGCGGACGCACAGAGGGACTTTTCAGATGCGATGTGGGTGGTTTGACCAGTTGATGGGATAAAAGAACAGGCTCATGTGTGAGCTGCTAATCTTTTGTTTAGAGCAGGGGTCTCCAACGCGGTCCTCAAGGGCCACCAACAGGCCAGGTTTTATGGACATCCCTGCTTTAGCACAGGTGGCTCAATCAGTGGCCCAGTCGAAGCAAGGATATCCATAAAACCTGACCTGTTGGTGGCCCTTGAGGACTGAGTTGGAGACCCCTGGTTTAGAGGCACCAGGGCCCCACAGAAGAGTACTGACCCCCAGCTACAATGTGTAAATAAAACAGATTGCATAGCATGTGCATACAGAACAGAACCAGCAGTTCCATGCATGCATACCCCAACTCCATGTACAGTCAAGGTGAACCCCACAAGCTGCAGTTATTTCCAGGGGTGGCCAACTGGACGTGTACTTTGATATGAACAGTCCCCCCTAATAACAGTTTTGTTCTTCTTCTTGTATAGCGCTGACAGTGTACACAGAGCTGTACATAGAATTTTGCAGGAGCAATAAGTCCCTGCACCATAGAGCAGGTGCGGGCAACTCCAGTTCTCAAGGGCCACCAACAGGTCAGGGTTTCAGGATATCCCTGCTTCAGCATAGGTGGCTCAATAAGTGGCTCAACCAAAGGCGTTGCCCACCCCCTGCCATAGAGCTTAAAATCTCATTTTTGGCACCTGAGGCACAGGGAGATAAAGTGACTTGCCCAAGGTCACAGGGGGCCGACGCCGGTATTCGAGCCAGACCCCCCCTGACTCACTGAGACGTTCTTTCCGACATGTAGTGTACGACAATAACAGAATCAAGGTGTACCTTGTTTAGTTCTTTTGGGGGGACAGGAAGACGAGCTAAAGAAAGCAACATCCCATGTGGTGCCCCTGTTGACGCCTCACTTAACCTCTTTGACACTGAAGATATATCAAGTGTAAGCTCTTCGGGGCAGGGACTCCTTTTCCTAATGTTACTTATATGTGCGTGGTCTTTATTCCCATTATGTGTTATACGATTATGTCACGTGAAGCGCTAGGTACATCGCTAGGTACATCGCTAGGTACATCGCTAGGTACATCGCTAGGTACAGCGCTAGGTACAGCGCTTGGTACAGCGCTAGGTACAGCGCTGGATTTTTTTCATGTCTCTTTTTTTCTTGGAACTTATTACATGCATTGAATTGTCAGCCAGCGAAACACAATCTGGCAGACATTTTTGTCTATCCCTAAACGAAAAAAAAGAAGTAGGCAGATGTCTCTAGGATACTGCAGCACAACAGAGAAAGGGAACACTTTATTTATTTATTATTTATTAAATGTTTTACCAGGAAGTAATACATTGAGAGTTACCTCTCGTTCTCAAGTATGTCCTGGGCAAGTACATTATCAAAACATTGCGATGAGATACTAAAGCATCAGTGACTGCACTTTTCCAAGAATAGGAGGCTGCCCGTGTGAAGAAGAGACTTGTGAGGTCTCAGAGTGTGTGTACACAAAACATCAATGGATTGGGCTGAAAGCGCGGCACAGTCAGCCTGGTTCAAATCCCAACTCCTTGTGACTGTGGGAAAGTCACTTTATCTCCCTTTGCCTCAGGCACCAAAAAACATAGATTGTAAGCTCTATGGGGCAGGAAATCGTGCCTGCAAAAATTCTCTGTACATCGCTGTGTACACTGCCAGCACTATACAAGTGGGAAAAAACCTATTATTATTGCCTTGCAGGCCCCTGCGGCAGCTAAGGGGTTAGGACAAGAAGAAATCAATGCTTGCATGAAGATAAGTACACAGGAATAACAGCCTTTGATGTTATCTTTCCCCTTAGAACTTGATAAGGGACCCATCTTGTTCCCTCTATCCTGAGGGCTGCATGAGACCATTTGCCGGATTTCTCTTATCAAATGATATACTCTCCCCCCCCCCCCCGTCCCAAACCCCAGTTATTTACACGCTGGGGGGTTTGGGGAGATCCCTGATAGCTGCAGACGTGTTTCCACCAAGATAACAAGTCGCATCGGGGGGGCACGCGCAGGTAGTGACTGGGGTCGGCCCCCCCAGAGGGTCGTATGCCGTTCGTGCCGCGTGCAGTGGGGACGAGGCCTTAGAAAGCCCGTAGCAATCCCAACCCTGATAACAGAGCAAAAGGACTTGAATATTTAAGCTCTGCGGCTGAGCCTGATCTACACAAACAAAAAAAAATCTTCAGTTTAGAAAAATATATTCAGGGAAATGGAATTGAAACCTTCTAAATTCCTTTAATTTTTTTTTAAAGAAAGTGGCAGTGCAAAGGTGGGAACAAAACGGGGCAAATTACTCGCTAAATGTGCCCGCATGGAAATGATACAATTACTAATAGAGGAAATATTACAAAACACCTTTAAACAATGCAGGTAGTGTATTTAAGTGTCTCTTTAACTCCAGGCCGTGGCTGGTCTCGGGGGTCACGGAGGGATTTGGGAAGAGAACAGAGAGATTTGTTTCTGATCTCTCCTTTGGGACCAATCAGCAGTAAAGATTTCCCACGTGTTGACAGTTCAATTCTTTTAATATCGCTCCCTACAAGTGCGGTGACAGACGCGTCTCACTGCGCGGTCTGGTACGCGTGTATCTAGGGCAGGCGTGGCCAACTCCAGTCCTCACGGGCCACCGACACGTCAGGATATCCCTGCTTCAGCACAGGTGGCTAACCTGTGCTGAAGCAAGGATATCCCTAATACCTGAGCTGTTGGTGGCCATTGAGGATTGGAGTTGGCCGCCCTGGATCTATTTAACCCTTTGAGTGTCCCACGACGTAGCTACTGCGTCATGCGTTGTGGTCTCCTGGATGCCGTGGTAGCTACGCCCCCCCCCCATCCGCACCCCAAAATGCTTGTTTTCTTATCGCGTCCTGCGTTCCACAGGATCTGCACTGACGGCGGTGGCGAGATGACTCCTCCCTTTCCGTCACCTGACCGTGAGTGCCGGTAGGGTCGGGGCACTCTGGCCTCTGCGCAGCCCCTCCAGCACTCAAAGGGTTAACACAAATTCCAGGGTGCAAAACGGGGACAGAACCAGTTATTGTACTGTATTTACCATGGGAGAGGAACACCTTTTGAAAGCAATTGGCGTTTTTCCTTTTTTGTAAATATGGCGCTGTTTTATTTATTTTTTGCCCAGGTTTTGCCCCAGAGCGGTAAGGGCCCAGATTCACTAAACGGGGTTAAGCCATACGACTCGTTGCAGCCCATCAAAATAAATGGACTGTAATGGGCCGTAAAGCAGCAATAACCCCCCTCCCCAATCTTTCTAGATGACCTGAAACGCAGAGTCCCCCAGAGGGGATCCGTGATCCACTGACCTCCAGGGATCCGCTGGATCCAGGATGGCAAGAGATATGGCCCCCAGGCTCAGCAATAGCAACGTCATCTTCCTGGTGGCCGTGGGAGGGGGGGGGGCTCTGCAGATGAACCTCCCCGTTTCATTATATTTACTGGTTAAGTTGACGATGTTTCAGCTCCGATCCGGGAAAACAAAATGGTCGCCCAATCCTGCAGACAGATAGGAAGCCACAATGTTTCCTATTGGATGACTGTGGCCGCCATCTTTGAAAATCCAGGGAGAAACACCAGCAACTAAACCATTAAGTATCTTGGGAGCCGTGGGGGGCCCTGGAGCTAAAATAGTGCCATTCACCTACAGAGGACTCCCCTCAATTGTGTACAAATATATATATATATAAATATAAAAAAGGCAGGATTGCTTCTTAAGATCTAAACTCTAAAGGATCCGGCATCAAGACTCAAACTGTTGTTTTACCAACTTCACCATCCGCTTCTGTAACCACAAGACCACTTCTCTAGACTAGCCCATTAAAATACATTTGGGGGGGTGGGTTCGAATCACCAATCCCTAATTACTTGGGACTGAATACTGACAGCTGCTGCTACGTCTTCCTACTATCAAAATGTAAAGAGAATTTCAGAGCGATACGAAGACGTTGAGGCATCTTACCCAGCGGCCATGGTTTTTGCATGACTAGCGTAGTTAGTTGGATAATTGAACGCACTGGTATTTAGCAGTATTTCCCGAACTGTAACTTCTGTTATTACAGTAATTACACTAATCTAGCAGGAAATGTAAACAGGAAAATTCACAAGGGAGATAACACACACAGCCCTGCATGGAATGGATAGACTGACAAGTGAACATGCTCCTTATAATGGCACAAGGATGAAGAGTTCAGTAAACTGTCGTTTAAAGTGTCCCATTCTGGCTCCGACTGAAACCCCCCAATTATTGAGATAAATAAATATAATCAGCAGATCTCTTGGTAGCATGGAATTTCTGCGCTGCCCTTGGAGATCCCAGGTCACTGGGGTTATTTCCCTAACTTAACCTGCTCTGACCCCTGGTTTGGAATGTAATACTAGACTCACCAGCCACGAAAGGGTTAATTGGGTTAGGAAAACACACCTCAGCTGACCTAACCCACCAGGAGAAGAGTCTTGTGAGGTCTTCAAAGAGCACACATTGATAAATCTCTAATGAAGAACTTCTATTTGTCCATTAAAAAGTATAACTGCCTCTGCCTGCAACACGCGTGTTTGTGTGTGGTGTGGTGTGTGCGACAGTGATTGTGTATGCGACATTGATTGTGCACGTGTGTGTGTGAAAACTCCAAACTACGCTAACTTCTATGTTCATTCAAAAGTTTGAGTCGAACTTTGGAACAAACTTTGGAACGCGTTTCGGGGTGGGGGGAACTCGTAAAGTTTTGCGAGTCGTTTAAAAGTTAAACCAAGTTCCGAATGACTATTTTTTCTGCAGCTTTTCCCATCATTTTGAAAGAAAAAAAAACTAACAGATTCAAACCCAAAACACAACATTATTTTAAATGTAGCATAGGTTGAACTTGATGGACGTATGTCTTTTTCCAACCTCTTCTACTAGGTAACGATGTAACTAAAATGCTGTGCTGTACATACCTCATAGAAAAGGGTTTCGCTAATGCAGTTACAGTATAAACCAATAATTTATTTCTCCCTGGCCAACAAAAATCCCACGTAACCCTATAGTCCTATATTGTTCCATAATGTCCCAGACTATGAGAGACCTGGAAACTGTAAAGAGATCATCATTTGGACCCCAAACAAGGAGAAGACGGCTTCCCGGAATATTGAATAAGGGGTTTTCAGGGTGTGTCCTCATCGAAATCAGACTCACTCCCCCAAAACAGAATGATTTCATTCAAATTGTAGTAACAAAGGAGGGAGTAGGGGTATGATACCTTTATTGGACCAACAAGTAGTGGATGTGTAACAAGCTTTCCAACCTCTCTGGGTCGGGGTAGGACCCGATAAAGGACCCAGAGAGGTTGGAAAGCTTGTAACATCTCAACTACTTGTTGGTCCAATAAAAGGCATCATACCCCCTACTATCTCTCGCTCCTTTGTTACTACGTGGAAGAAAGGACGGCGTGGCCTTCCACCCTTCTCTGCTCACTAGCAATTCAAATTGTAATTCTAGATCAACAATTCCCAAATGTGCGTCCTTGGATTTCGACAGCGACACATTAGGATTGCTGACCGAAACGCTGCACACACGCTAACCCTTTTGGGGGGTGCAACACGTTGCACTGTGACTCCTTTGACAGATATGAGGGTTGGTAATATCTAGCGGTCCTTACCAGAGCAAATAACCCTTGGTTATGCTTATTTATCATCATCCCCTCACTGCCCCTTACCTGTGGAACTCCCACACTCAGTATACACCATGCTCCTTACCTGTGGAACACCCACACTCAGTATACACCGAGCCCCTTACCTGTGGAATGCCCACACTCAGTATACACCGAGCCCCTTACCTGTGGAACGCCCACACTCAGTATACACCAAGCCCCTTACCTGTGGAACTCCCACACACAGTATACACTGTGACCCTTACCTGTGGAACTCCCACACTCAGTATACACCGTGCCCCTTACCTGTGGAACGCCCACACTCAGTATACACCGAGCCCCTTACCTGTGGAACTCCCACACTCAGTATACACCGTGCCCCTTACCTGTGGAACGCCCACACTCAATATAAACCGAGCCCCTTACCTGTGGAATGCCCACACTCAGTATACACCGAGCCCCTTACCTGTGGAATGCCCACACTCAGTATACAACGAGCCCCTTACCTGTGGAACTCCCACACTCAGTATACACCGAGCCCCTTACCTGTGGAACGCCCACACTCAGTATACACCAAGCCCCTTACCTGTGGAACTCCCACACACAGTATACACCGAGCCCCTTACCTGTGGAACGCCCACACTCAGTATACACCAAGCCCCTTACCTGTGGAACTCCCACACTCAGTATACAACGAGCCCCTTACCTTTGGAACTCCCACACTCAGTATACACCGTGCCCCTTACCTGTGGAACGCCCACACTCAGTATACACCAAGCCCCTTACCTGTGGAACTCCCACACTCAGTATACACCGAGCCCCTTACCTGTGGAACTCCCACACTCAGTATACACCGAGCCCCTTACCTGTGGAATGCCCACACTCAGTATACACCGAGCCCCTTACCTGTGGAATGCCCACACTCAGTATACACCGAGCCCCTTACCTGTGGAATGCCCACACTCAGTATACACCAAGCCCCTTACCTGTGGAATGCCCACACTCAGTATACAACGAGCCCCTTACCTGTGGAACTCCCACACACAGTATACACTGTTCCCCTTACCTGTGGAACTCCCACACTCAGTATACACCAAGCACCTTCTCACCGACTT
Source organism: Ascaphus truei (assembly GCF_040206685.1). Lineage (NCBI taxonomy): Eukaryota > Metazoa > Chordata > Amphibia > Anura > Ascaphidae > Ascaphus > Ascaphus truei. Next base: position 8,706,704 of record NC_134501.1, read on the forward strand.
TCAGTCAAACCTACAAAATTCCCCCTATAAATGGAGCATTTCGATAGCTTGGACTCCTGGCCACTGTCCCACGCTCAGTCACTCCTACCAACCATTGTGGCCAAGCACTGCCATCTACTGCACTTACTCCCTCACCTGCTGTTACTGTCTCCCAACATACCACTTAGATTGTAAGCTCTCCGGGGCAGGGATTTCCTATTGTCTGATATTGTTTGTTGCACTTATTGTGTTATAATTCCTTGCACTGTATTCTCTCCCTTGTACACTGCGAGCGCCATATTGATAAAGCCAGACCTGCAGCCACGATCACGTCACTGCTCTGCTGTAAGCTACAGACCACATGTAACCAAATAACTCAAATGCAGACCTTTCCAGCAGAGAAAGGGTTACTCTTTAGCAAAACAACCCCCATGTGGTAACTGGGAGGGGTTGACATGTTTAATTAGCACGGATGTCCTGACGAACTTGTCCTCAGCGGTGGTTTGTGGATCTCCCCCAACAGGTCAGGTTTTCCAGATATCCCAGCTTCAGCACAGGTGGCTCAATCAGAGACTCACTCAAAAACTGAACCTATAATTGAGCCACCTGTGCTGAAGCAGGGATTGATTGAGCCACCTGTGCTGAAGCAGGGTCTGATTAATCCACCTGTGCTGAAGCAGGGATATCCTGAAAACCTGACCTGGGGGTGGGGGGGTTGAGAACTGCAGTTGAGCCCCCCTGGGGTAATGTATTGAATACATTTTTTATTTTTCGAAAAACATCTTTTGGTGTCTTTTGTATTTGTGGCTTACGCTCCTTCTATTTATATTGGGTGACATAGACAGAAACGTTACAGCCTTAGCAGCACAGCGGCGGGGACACGGGTAACACGCAATGACAGCACACGCATGTAGATGCAGAGAAGTATGTGTGCCAGCATCTCCATGTAAAATAAATGAACGACCCATCCTATCTGCAGGCCGTCCCCCTGGAAGAGCTTGTGCAATGAGATTTATTGATGCTCTTAGCAGGGATCTGACTAAGATCAACAAACGGCAGAAGATTGCTGAGCTTTCCACCAGCAAATTGATGTTTACAGATGGCACAAGTCCCTTATTAGTGTTATTCTGTATACCTTCCTGTTTGTTTTTTTTGACTCCGCAATAGGAAGCTGGAATAACACTGCGGACGCTACTGCTTCTGTACCACTGCAGTCCCTCCAAGGTGGGGCAATGAAGATACTTACACTTCTGTCTCTCTTTCCATTGTTTACATAAGCTGCAAGAATAATGCATGCAAAGTATTATTTGCAAAACACATGTTCCCATTAAAGGAAGCGGCCCTTTAATATACGCCGCCATTGATTACCTTTATTGATGACCTAAGATGCCGATCGATTCGTTCTCTCGTGATCGATCAGCTAAAATCCTGCTTCCCTGGGTTCACTAAATGGCTGCCATTCAGTTTCAATCAAATCCTTCAGTCAGTGTAACTCAGCAGCTACAATATAACCTTATATTATTACTACAGTAACATTATCTATTGTTACAGCTTGCAGCTCAAGCTGCTTGGAACATACAAACAAGAAAGTGTACTAAACCAGCGGGACCCCATAGATAAAAATCCTCTATTTTCAGGTGCAGGGACCCCCTGGTTCATTTGCTACATGCCAGTAAAACTAGCGTGTTGCAGAGTGCCCTCCAGCAGCTACAATGTATCCTTATATTATTAAGGTAACATGATCTATTGTTACTGTTTGCAGCTCAAACTGCTGGGAACATTGACAACAAATTATCACAAATAGGAAAGTATTACAAAGATATATCAATCAAAGGATGCTTTAAAACTCATTAAAAATGGCATTAAGCGTTGAATTAAAAGAAGAAGAAAAACGTAGTAAGTATTATCTAATGAAGGGCGAAAAGGTGGCGCATTATTACACAGACATAAATATCTATAATGGGTGATATTTTCCTTAAATTATTAACAATATTTACAGCGTCTATTTCTACGCTACTAAACCCAAACCCAATAGTGAGTGGTGAGAAACTATTCATATATAGCCTAATGATTAGTGAACGCGAATGTGAACGAAAGTGTCAAATGAACATGTGTAAGTCATTGGTGTGTGAAGTCCAGACAAGGAAGTCTGTGGCTCAAAGCGACAGAGTTCCAAACATTCACTCCCGGTCTGCAGGGCCTTATATACAGTATGTTGTCTCCACAAAAGAAACCTAAGAGAAAATAGAAGAAAAAAGCGCCCGACTGGATATGGGCTCATTTTTTTGGGTGTATTTGGATCGGCAGCGTATGGGCCGGTTCCTTTGTTCCGCGGATTTCAGCGGATCAATGTCAAAAAGGGGGATTCGCATTTTTGCGGATTTTTATTATTTTTATTATTATTATTATTGCTAGTACACTCCACGGATTACGCAACCCGTGGCCGGAACTGCGGAATCCAATCCGCGGATTCGTACGGATCCGCCAACGGATCGCTGAATCCGCGGATTGGATGCCACGAATCCGTCCTCTGGCGGCATCCAATGGCGGAGTTTGATTAATCTGCTCGGATTGAAACCGCCCAAATCCGTTGGCGGATTTTACACGCGCAACGGATTTTGGGTGTGACATCGGCGACAATCGGGAAAATTGATTTCAGCGGATTCGCCACTCTCTGCGCAGGACCACTCACAGGATAGTGTATCTAGCATTGTATTCGCACAAAAAGGGGTAAGTATTGCACGTGCATCAAGATCAAATTAAAAACACAATTCGAACAAGGACTCCGAATGTCACTGATGTCTCAGCAGGAGGTCCACAGTTAAGTTAGAGGTCAAACGTCACAGAGCGTCGCAGGTCTGTTGCGGCGAAGCGCGTTAACACGTTGATGCTCGGAGACACGACATGAAATGAACTCTCTGAGAGCCAGCATAACAGGACCCACACAACTGCTGGTGACGGCTAACATTGGTCATTAATAGAATTATAAGTGCTGACCAATATACTGTGCAGGGCGTATTTGTCATGCAACAAGTGAATGTGTCCTGCTGGTGACTAGCACAAGTCTTGCCTCTTCTCCTGAGCTCTATCTGATACAAACCTTTCCTGACTCATTTCTATTATCACCAAGGCTGTCAACAGGAATCCTGTTACAAACTGTTCCAGTGAAGGCAGCATGTGCTTTTCCTTTTCATTTTCCCTTTACTTGTCTCCTGAGCCAGCTGTCTCCTCTGTGAGAAATTGCTCCCCTAGGCAATTTAGAAACACAAAGAGCATGTTGTGAGAACAATAAATTACCCGTAATGTCTTCATTTCTGCCAAAAGATGCTATGGATTATGCCATATTCAGCGTATTAACTCCGAGTGCTGACAGCCAAGTCCCCTAGAGTTATTGCTATTAAGCTGCACTCCCCTTTCGGAGATGGAGATTTGCTATCTGCAAGAATTTTTTTTACCTATAAATGTTCATTATATAGGATGAAGTATTTTCCTGAATAGCCCCCTCCTTGTAATACCTCTTTCTTGCATCCTAATATCATTATTTCACGAACGTCCATGTTTTTCTCAGCAGGTTCTTTGCTAATAATTATTTTTGAAAGCAAACAAATAAACAAATGTAAGGTATAAGGAGTGGATCCTCAGGAGTCTGTTTAATCGGGGCTACTACCGTGGCGTTACTGTAGCTAAATAGTTAACGTCCGATAATTTCCTGGGTGTAAGGGTATCACTAAGCTAAATATATCCAAAAACAATGGCCGTTTGTCATCAGCATAGGCTTAACGCCAGGGGAAGGTAGCGCTGACTTGCTTCAGCTTGAAATAACATGTCATTAAGCCTGTGTTACCCAAAGGAGGCGTTACTCCCATCCAGACACTGAACAGGTGTTTAATTAAAGCAAACAAAGAGAAGACAGAAGAGGAAACCCCCCGGTAAATAACAATACGATAGTTAAATCCTACCTAACACTGGTCTTACCCTTATCCAGACCCTGTAACAGGCCTATGTCAGGGTCTGGATAGGGGAGGAGTAACGCTAGTTTTAGCTCTGACCTAACTAAAGTAACGGTAAATCCGTGCAGTAACTACAGCTCTGGGGGGTCGGCGCTGTTAAAGGGGACGCCACTTTTGCATTTCATTAACACCAACGTCCGTTATGGTAACGCAAGGGCTAGTTACGGCTGAAAACAGGACTTAGCGCATCGTTACTGAGCTTTGAAGATCGCCGTTAGCACGTAATGATGTGTTAACTGAAGTTAATGTCTCGTTAAGTATTTTTCAGACTTCTAGTGATCTTGTCCTATGTATCAAGGCAATTTTGGAGCAAAACCGCGGCATTTCCATCTGCCCTTATGTATCAAAGCATTTTGCTCCAAATTTGCCCTGTCTGCCCCAGCTTGCACCTTGGGGAGAGGCAGTAGGAGGAGTTGGGGGGAGTTACATGGTGCACAGATTATAATGCGATATATCACATTCTGTGTCTCTGCCCCAGCTTGCACCTTGGGGAGAGTCAGTAGGTGTTGGGGGGGTGGGGGGGCTTACATGGTGCACAGATTATAATGAGATGTATCACATTCTGCGTCTCTGTCCCAGCTTGCACCTTGGGGAGAGTCAGTAGGAGGAGTTGGGGGAGTTACATGGTGCACAGATTATAATGAGATGTATCACATTCTGCGTCTCTGTCCCAGCTTGCACCTTGGGGAGAGTCAGTAGGAGGAGTTGGGGGGAGTTACATGGTGCACAGATTATAATGAGATGTATCACATTCTGCGTCTCTGTCCCAGCTTGCACCTTGGGGAGAGTCAGTAGGAGGAGTTGGGGGAGAGTTACATGGTGCACAGATTATAATGAGATGTATCACATTCTGCGTCTCTGTCCCAGCTTGCACCTTGGGGAGAGTCAGTAGGAGGAGTTGGGGGGAGTTACATGGTGCACAGATTATAATGAGATGTATCACATTCTGCGTCTCTGTCCCACCTTGCACCTTGGGGAGAGTCAGTAGGAGGAGTTGGGGGGAGTTACATGGTGCACAGATTATAATGAGATGTATCACATTCTGCGTCTCTGTCCCAGCTTGCACCTTGGGGAGAGTCAGTAGGAGGAGTTGGGGAGGAGTTACATGGTGCACAGATTATAATGAGATGTATCACATTCTGCGTCTCTGTCCCAGCATGCACCTTGGGGAGAGTCAGTAGGAGGAGTTGGGGAGGAGTTACATGGTGCACAGATTATAATGAGATGTATCACATTCTGCGTCTCTGCCCCAGCATGCACCTTGGGGAGAGTCAGTAGGAGGAGTTGGGGAGGAGTTACATGGTGCACAGATTATAATGAGATGTATCACATTCTGCGTCTCTGCCCCAGCATGCACCTTGGGGAGAGTCAGTAGGAGGAGTTGGGGGGAGTTACATGGTGCACAGATTATAATGAGATGTATCACATTCTGCGTCTCTGCCCCAGCATGCACCTTGGGGAGAGTCAGTAGGAGGAGTTGGGGGGAGTTACATGGTGCACAGATTATAATGAGATGTATCACATTCTGCGTCTCTGCCCCAGCTTGCACCTTGGGGAGAGTCAGTAGGAGGATTTGGGGGGAGTTACATGATGCACTGATTATAATTAGATGTATCACATTCTGGGTCTCTGCCCCAATCTTTTTCCTTTGGCACAAAAAATCCTCCATATCTGAAGTGGAATAAATCTAAAATGCTGCATGAGGCAATGTTCTTACATACGCCGCAGTCCTGCGCCCAAAAAGTAGCCGTGCGCCAATACACACTTTTCTCTACGTTGATACATAGACCCGTTATGTGAAGAAACTGTATTAATAGTCATCCTCGTCTTCAAATGAATCCAAAATGTTCTGATGATTTTTGTACTAACGGAAAAAAGTGGAAGTTACAATCCAAGGTTAACAGAAACAGACACCCCCATATTAATAGCCCATTTACATTTACTTCTGGTTTTACCCTGGTTTAAGAGCCAGGAAACGTTGATACTGGGGTCTCTTGTAATGCTCTTCTCAATGTCCATTCTGTTTTCTAAATGAAAGTTATCTGTACAACTCCCCTTATAACCTCTCCCGAAGACACTGTGACTGGTTACAACTCTGTACTGTATGTGTTTGGCCCTGAAAGCCTCACTAGTGAAACAGAAACCAATAAAGGCAAATCAGGGATTTTTTTTATCAAAGTCTCATTGCTGCAAAGAGTAAATCTGCCAGACTTGGCATACAAATCTCATTTCCATGGTCAGCAAAGGATTTATTTTAGGTCCTTTTATGCCTCCAACTATGCCCGGTTTGTGCTCTCTGTCCCCCTACGATAATAATACCTGCAGTGAGCTGGTACCTGTACCTTTAGCAAATCACACATGTCACAGATGTCATCTCTACACACCTGCTAACTCCAGGTCAACAGTGTAATAATGACCCAGCCTGGTTTTGTATTGTTATTGACCCATTGGTTAGTTAATAACTTTGGTATAATAGAGTAAGGTGCAAATAAAGGCGGGGCTGGATCATTATCACACCAGTGATACACTGGGGTAGGTGGGCAGGTATATACCTGCACGAACCTCCAATACCATACAAGTGCCTCCTTGAAACATGCATGTCTGTGTGCATGAGCTGGGTCAGACTTCAGGAAGGGAAGGGCATGTGTGAGGCATGTGGATGGGCTCTGGGGTGTTTTTCATCTAGGAATGTCTTTGTAAGCAGGATGCCAAGGCTCAGTGGGTTTGGCATAAGTACTGTAACTTGGCCCAAAGTCCTCCTCTGCATGGATCATACTCTGCTTTTTCTATACCTGAAAGAGCCCAGTCTTTCTGAATCAAGGGTTTATCTCGAGGAATGCACAATTCATTTGATATTATTAAGACACATTGGCATTTTGTACTTCCCCTTGATGGTTCATTTACAATGGAGCCACATCAGGAGCATAACCCACAGCGTTGCTGCACACAGGAAGGAAGTTAACTGATGATACTTGTATTGTACACTGCTAGCATTTCTCTTACACTTAACCCTTCACTGGCGTTCTTAGAAATCTGAAAGGCTCAGCTTTTCTTGGTTGGTTCCAGGAATGGTTTAAGGAAGTCGCGCATATCAGTGTTACATAAAGTAATATGTTTTGAATATGTAGCTCTGAGCCACACGTAGACGTGTGCAAGCCCACTGTCTCAAGAAGCTTACAATCTAATTGGGAGGCCCAAGGCACAAAGAAATGTCGCCCAAGGTCACAAGGAGGTCTAACATCTTTCCAATTAGGCTAATTATAGATGCTGCTAACACTTTGTTAATGGGGACAATTAATAAGTAATAATAACTTCAGTGACATGCTGTGTGACTGAATGACCCAAAGTGAAAAGTCATCAATTCTCTGCCTTGGGTTGCCGATCCTTCTAGTATTGAGAGGGTTAACCCCGTGGATGCCAAGAGGGGCCAGCCCAAAATTGCATGTACTAAGAGATGGATGGACGCCCATCTCCTTGTACAAGTATCTACCAAACATTTCAGAATAGGTACGTAGTATCAAGCTGAGAAAAAACAGCATTTCCACCGAGCAGAAGAATCCGTTATATATCTGGTATGGACTTAAAAAAAAAAATCTCTGAATATTTGAAATAATACAGGATGGGAACTGAACTGGAGATTTCCCAGGGTCAGCAGGATCTGCGAATCGTAGCGGTTAATCATGTCATTTTGTGCTGCAAACGATGCACAGTCAGGGCATGCTTTGTGCACAGCTGAGTGAGAGACCAACGTGGTTTTCTTTTTTCCTTTCATTAAATAGAAAGGGAGCCGTGGTGAGCCCGCTGACAAGATATTCAGAAAGATTTCTACATTTGGGGGGCCGTGTTCATTATTAGGATTGACATTTTTTTTCTCCGGTTGCATATATTGCAAGTTCGTTTGAAAAGATCATTAAAGCAGCAAAATATGTGAAATCTTATGGGTTTAAAAATCAGTTCTGCAGTATTAGATAATAGTGACTGTTTTTTTAAACCCTTAATGCCATTTTTAATGAGTTTTAAATGATCCTTTGATTTCTATAGCAGGCTTTAGCCCACCTCCCCAGCAGTGCAAGATATTTGCAACAGTTTCCTGTTTGTCATAATTTATAGGATTAAAAAAAAATATATATATACATATATGTATGCATGTTATTGATCTTGTATGTAAAGCACCCCCTCCCAAAATATTTGTTCCTGTACCCCATGCTTGCAGGGCTGCAGAAAATTAAGAAAAGGAATGTGTGTGTATAAAACAAACCACCAGTAGGGTGTAGAGATTAATAGTGATAATGCACAGCACACTGTATACTGTACCCACTGACGTGACGTTCCATAACTGTGCCGTGTGTAATGCGCAGCACACTGTATACTGTACCCACTGATGTGACGTTCCATAACTGTGCAGTGTGTAATGCACAGCACAATGTATACTGTACCCACTGACGTGATGTTCCATAACTGTGCAATGTGTAATGCACAGCACACTGTATACTGTACCACTGACGTGACGTTCCATAACTGTGCAGTGTGTAATGCACAGCACACTGTATACTGTACCCACTGACGTGACGTTCCATAACTGTGCAGTGTGTAATGCGCAGCACACTGTATACTGTACCCACTGACGTGACGTTCCATAACTGTGCAGTGTGTAATGCACAGCACACTGTATACTGTACCCACTGACGTGACGTTCCATAACTGTGCAATGTGTAATGCACAGCACACTGTATACTGTACCCACTGACGTGATGTTCCATAACTGTATTGTGCAGTGTAGTGCAGGATCAGTGAGGCTGAACTCCAGTCTTCAAATCAAGACACCCCAACAGGTCAGGTTTGAAGGATATCCCTGCTTCAGCACAGGTGGCTCAGTGGCTCACTCGAAGACTGCTGGGGGGTCTTGAGGACTGGAGTTAAGCACCCCTGGCTTAGTGAATAAGCCCCTGTATTTTGTTGATGCACAGAAACTGTGTCACAATAAATGTCATTTTCACCTTGATGTCGGGAATCCTACTGAGGCAAACGCTATAATAAAATTAATTAACATAGAAATAGCAGGGGGAAGAGCGCGGGACCTCTGCAACAGCCCGCGCCCCCCATAAAAATCTCCCCCCTCATGAGGGGCGCACCCCCAGTTTGCGCACCGCTGCCATAGACAATTGTACCCCCAACGGTATCACGTTTAACTCAATCCTCTTTATTTAGGAAGGATCGTGTCGTCATGTTTGATGGATCTATCTCAGGGGGGCTCATCTCCAATCCTCAAACCCTCCAGCCCCCCCCCCCAACAGGTCAGGTTTTCAGGATATACCATCTTCAGCACAGGTGGCTCAATCAGCCCCTGCTTCAGCACAGGTGACTTATTCGGTCCCTGCTTCAGCACAGGAGCCACTGATTAAGCCACCTGTGCTGAAACTGGGAAATCCTTAAAACCTGACATGTTGGAGGGGTGGGGGGGGGGGGGGGGATATGGAGGGCTAGAGTTTAGCACCCCTGACCTGTTTATATTGTGCAACTGTTTAGCTAAACAATCTTTTCAGTTTAAACATTAGTTTGTTTATACTTTCATCACGACAACATCGTTTTTTTTAAACTCTCTGCTCCCAAAATAATGATCTCTGCCCTTTCCCCCATTCTCCGATTTTATTTTCCCCGTCACTTTCATTTGGAAATACTATGAACGATGCATTTTTGTTTTATTTCAAATAAATGACATTACCCGTATTTATTTTAGTTTTGGTGGATTTCAATATGTTTTTATTAAATATTCCCATAACCGAGAACTTAATGGACCCCGCATGCTTATATAAAGTATCAAAATGAAGATTGGCATGTTGGATTGAATACAAAAGTTATTGGTTCACTATAAGAAAACAAGGAGGGTGAGACAGCAGATTTTTGTATGGCTTCTAGATTTCACTGGGTTTAAGAAAACACACACAATATATATATATATATATATATATATATATATACATATATATATATATATATACGTGACATATACATATATGTAAAAAAATATATATGTATGTATACAAAAATATGTATATGTACTGTATATATGTGATATATACATATCTTTATTCCATATAGCACTTTTCTCACAATGGGACCCAACGCACTTCCCAATTACAGCATAGTGCACAGTACACATCATTATTACAGACACAGGTCCCCTGCCCCGTGGAGCTTACAATCTATGTTTTTGGGGCCTGAGGCACAGGGAGATAAAGTGACTTGCACAAGGTCACAAGGAGCCGACACCGGGAATTGCACCAGCCTCCCCTGATTCAAACTCAGAGTAATTGTTTATGGAGTCAGTGTCGTTACACATCATCATCATCATCATCATTACCCTCCTCATCCATATCATCCTCATCATCCTCATCCTCCTCATCCTCATCATCCTCATTATCATAATCATTATCATGCATATTATCATCATCCATATCATGACCTGGCCAGACCAAGCCTCATTTATCTTTTATCATCGCTAATCGTGCAATATGCCGGGACGCTGTCTTCCCCGTGCTGGAGAAGTTCTGGGATATTTTGGGAGCGGACACCACAAATTGGGATGTGACTGCGCCGGGGCGGACAGGATGACCGTGACCGTATGAGCCTGTGCCGTGCTTGTTGCCTGCGTGCGCCCGCAGGCAGGAAAAGCTTCCTGTGCTCCCAGTCCTGTAAGGAAAGTGGAGTTTAATGATGCTGCTAATTCAGATTGCGCAGAGACAAACAACACACAGTGCAGCTCCTAGCAACACAACGCCTCTAACCTCTCTCGTAACCCCGAACACAACAAGGGAAAGTGGACGCGGGAAGGGTTTGTAAAAGTTTCCAAAATACAATGGATGCGTTTTCAAATTTCTGGTACCGACAAAAAGCAGGAAAAAACCCCCCCATAATTCATATCTTTCTCCCCCAGGTTCTTCTTTCTGTTTCTTTGTCCTTTCTGGGTTTTTTTTTCTTTTCTTTCACACTTTCTGTGAATTTTTACACACGGTGGGAAAATAGCAATACACGTCTCAGTTTTACGACAGCTCGCTTTTTCATATTGCTGGAAAATACGCTACCTTTACCTCCTCCTTCTCCATTACTTTACTCACATGGACCCTGATTTTGTTACTTCCATGTTGAGAATAAGTGAGGCTGCAACCTACAGTATATCAATAGGGTGTTAGCTCAGTCTGCTCGTCTTGGATACATGCAAATAAACAGTCAGTAACATACCTTAATTCTTAAAAGAGCAGTCCATACAATACCCTACATGGTTTTTTTTGTAATAAATCAGTTCTGTATTATTAGATAATACTTAAAAAATATTGAACTCTTAATGCCATTTTTAATGCGTTTTAATACACTGAGCATCCTTCGATTTCTGTAGCAGGTTTTAGCCCACATCCCCAGCAGTGCAAGATCTTTGCAACACTTTCCTGTTTGTGATAATTTGTTGCCAATGTTTCCAGCAGTTTGAGCTGCAAACTGTAACAATAGACAATGTTACCGTAGTAATATAAGAATACATTATAGCTGCTGAGTTACACTGACTGAAGGATTGATTGAAAATGAAAGGCAGCCATTTAGTGAACCCTGGAAGCAGGATCATTGCTGATCAATCACAGGAGAACAAATCGATTGACAGCTTAGATAATTAGTTTTCAATAAAGTTAATCAAAGGCTGAATATATTAAAGCAAAAAAAATAAATATATATTTTTTTTAAAGTTCCTCATGGACTGCCTCTTTAATTCTTAATACTGCTTCGTAAATGAGCCCATATCTTTTAGGAGAAACAGATGTACATTGCAATGCTGAAGGTCCAAACGGATCATCTCTAATTATGCCCTGTACCCAGCTGCTTAACCCTGTCACTACCAGAGGCGAATTTGAAATGCATTGTAGCCATTGTTGGCAGTTAAGAGGTTTAAAAACACAAATTACACTTTTTTTGTGGGCCCATCTACATGTATTATTGAAGGAAATAGAAAACTTGGCGGTATTTTTATTTGGAGTCGATCGTCCTTCCTTTCCGAGCGGCAGAAATCCTGTCCAACGGTCATGACATGAATGATCCCAAATGTCAGTGTTCCTTCAGTTGTTTCCCATGTCAAGCGCGGCGTGATCGCCTTATTTATGTCTGCGTGGTTTTAGTAAATGACCATTCAGAAAACCACTTGTAACTTTCAGAGCGAAATTAATGGCGGTGTATGCAGCCCACACCTCTTCCTTAACACATTTATATCTCAGGATTTTAAGTAGGTTCTTCCTTTCCGAGGCAGGCAGAGCCGTACGAGAGATCCCCCTAACAAAAGGAAACAAAAATAGTATATAATGCATCCTGGATGTGGTTACAATGAAGTGTAATGAACATAGCAACAGAAGGGACACTCCGTGTATAAGGGTCTGTGAACTAAAGACCTTGGGTTCATGACCTGTAGCGAGTTACACTAATGTGCGTATCATTTTATTTATATAGCGCCAGAGTTTACGCAGCGTGTAAAAAGTGTGACAGGTAAATGATGACATACGGCAAAGAGAGCCTCTGACCCAGAGAACTTACAATCGAAATGGTATATGTGTTGGGCGGCTTACAGACACAGTAGGTGTAAAAGTGCACTAAGGGAGGTCACGGGCATCGGGACTGGGAGTGAGTTGCAGGGGCGTAAATAATTTAACAGATGCTTCTTTAGGTGAATTTTCAGCCGGGCTATGAATGTGCTTGTCGGATATTACGTGCAAGAGCGTTCCATCGGTAGGGAGAGATTAGTGAGAACGGTTTAAGGTGGAAGAGAGGGCTAAAGAGGCAAAATATCTGACATTCTCTCCTTATCCAGGGGTCTTATTACGGACCCCTTAATCACCAGATATTTTATCCGTTGTTTCCATCCATCTTGGGATATCAATTATTGCTGACAATGTGGGAGCATCTCCCAGCGCAGGTGAAGTAACCCCCTGGTGGTCTCACCATCAACTACGAGAAGAACAGGTGAAATATCTTTTGAAGCTGGGGTGTCTGGCTTTGTAATGCGGCAGGCATACGCTTATAGGGCACCATGTTAAAATGGACAAGCAAAATGTGACACTCTGAGTGATCATTTGTATGTCATTACCCAGAATCCTTGGCTGCAGTGGAAGCATAGTATACTAAGATATAATGGGGAAAGACAGGCCTGTGGAACATGTCTGAGACATGATGTATGTGCTCACACGTGGTATTTTTTACCTGTGATCTTGGGGTCATGTTATATGCAACAAAGTGACCCTACGTGTCTGTTTGCGGACAAAAATCGCAATTGAAGTCATTTGGGGATTTCCGTCCTAAACAGCCGCTTCAGTGTACATAAAGTATGGCTCTCAGGGTGTAATCCACACACACAACTTTTAAGAAAATCACAAGAGTCAATTACTCTTCAATATTTAGCAACACCTTCTCCGTTAAATAGAATTTCCTATGTATTTAATCAAGAGGCAGCACAAAAATAATGACTCTGGCTGGAAACCCTGGTAAAACCGAATAAATACCGGCTTTAAAACGTTGGCTACTGGAGAAGCAACGATGGGCGGGGAGCTTTGCCGGTCCTTTCTTCCATGTAGTAACAGAGCAGGGAGAGGGGGTAGGGGTATGAGACCTCTTATTGGACCAACAAGTAGTTGATCTGTTACAAGCTTTCCAACCTCTCAGGGTCCTTCATCGGGTATGGCTCTGCCGTACAGTTCTGCCGTACCCGATGAAGGACCCTGAGAGGTGGGAAAGCTCGTAACATATCAAGAACTTGTTGGTCTAATAAAAGGTATCATACCCCTACTCCCTCTCCCTGCTTTGTTACTACATGGAAGAGCAATGTAATTCTATGTAATGCGCTGAAGCACAAGGATTAAATAATGTGCAATACCGGATTCCCTGTATTCTGCACAGTTTTATTTATACTCACCAGACTCTGGCATCTCACACAATCCTCCTCAATCCGTATTCATGAACTTCCAAAACACACACACACACACACACACACACACACACACACACACACACACACACACACACACACACACACACACACACACACACACACACACACACACACACACACACACACACACACACACAGACACACAGACACACACACACACACACACACACACACACACACACACACACACACACACACACACACACACACACACACACACTACACTGTTAAAGGAATTTCCTAAGGAAACCTCTATATTTCAGAGCTGTCGAGTGACTTGTGACCTTCCGAGGCCAGTGGGTGAAACATGACTGCAAAACACTAAAACACACAGCAGGACACTGTCATATTAAGATTAGTTGGTACACTTCTGTGACCTTTCTCAGCCTCACATTTCTCTCACGTGTCATTTCTGAGCTGCCTGCTATTACTTACTACCATTCCCAAGCCTGTCAGCCCATCCTATGCAGGTGTAATTGAACAAACGCAGGATCTTAACACAGCAGTTTGTGTCTTGCAGTGAAATACATCTCTCCCTCTACAAAATGTACACGCCAGGTTACTCTGTAAATACTTTTAGTTAATAATAACTTTATTTAATAATAATCCCTCAACTGGTGCTTACGTATCTGTGTTTAAGGGGTCAGCGTGGCGGTCAGTAGTCATACTTCTACAATATTAAATGGTTTTAGTTTAATATGTGTGTATTTATATTCTGCTTTAAGAAGAGATCTTTTTTCCTATTGCGTCTCTTTACTGTCCTACAGTATATATGCATTACGGGTCTTATATTTTAAGTGTTGCTATTTCCACAACACACCCCACTGCGCCAGGAAGACACAGTACAGTTTTTTGCCGCCTGCAGAGTGGCAGTGCCATGTGAATATACCCCGATACGTCCATTTCCAGCATTCTTATTTTATTTTGTTCAGCGAATAGGAATCCCACTTGTGAGCCCATTCATGTCTCAGACAGGTCTGCAACCCTGCCTATCCCCATTATCGCACAGCAAACAGCGCTTCCACTGTAGCAAGGGATTCTGGGTAATGACATCCAAATGAGCACAGTGTGTCACTCCTGACTTCTTATCCATTTTAACATGGGAACCCTATAGGATTTGTTTTATTTTGCAATGCTTCGCAGAACTGACGGGGGGTTCATTTGGGTGATTAAGGGATTGTTCCAAACATGAACTCTTGCTTTAATGCCTTTTTGCTTCTGGATTGTGTTGCAGCCGCGGTCAGCAGCCTCGGAATTAAACACGCAGCACTAAGCTCCCAGCGTTACAGGGGTTATGCGCCTGTTAAAACGGATGATTTACCTGCCTATTCTGCTAAAACTCATCACACATATACAGGGAACAGCAACAAAGAATGAGGTTGGGAAATGTTCTGAATCCTAGACAGACAGGTTCTGGATTTAAAGATATATCCCAGACTCCATGAAATTGCTGTGAAATGGAACAGGTATTCTGTAAGAAAAGCCGTCTGTGCCAAAGACTGTGCCAAATAATTGACATTATAAAACCAGTCTGTCTTAGACACTCAGGTCATATTCACGGACTATGGCGCCGGTTCGGGAAGCTGCGAGCGCACCCTCCCCAAATGAATGGGACATACATCTCCTCTAGCATATGGGATACGTCTACACAACATATTGATCTTTCCAGTCATACTTTTCTATTTTTACCTTTTCTCTAGGGAGGGTTTTTATTTTTTTGTATTGCATTATTCCTGACATTTTCAGTGACCATGCAATAGTGTACTGTGTAAGGAAAATTAAAACGCCCCATTCAAGCCCTAAAGTTCTCCTCACTAGAACATTTAAAAACTTTAACCCACAACAGTTTCTGGATGACCTTACCAACTGCCCATGGCACAGAATCGATTTAATTCCTGACCCTGATTCTGCGCTCGACTATTTCCAATCCGAGTTCTTAAAACTCTGCGATACCCATTCTCCACTACGCAAAATAAGGGTACGGGGGGCCATCTTCCATGGGTTACAACTGACCTTATTGCACTCTACCAGTTCAGGGATGCCTTGTGGAAAAGCTACAAAGTAACTGGCACCACCAAGGATCTCAATCACTACAGATGCATGCGGAACATGTACACAAGGCAAACAAGGCATGCAAAAGCACAATATTACTCTGACAATCTTCACCAGAATATATCAAACCCAGCAAACTTCTGGAAGGTTATCAACAATATATTCCAGCCTCCTAACCATCAACAACCAAGTAATATCACTAAGGGGGATATTACTCTGACAAACCCCACTGACATTGCAAATGCATTCAATGATTACTTTGTGGGGTGTGCCACTAACTTATTAGCGAAACGCAGCCCAAACCACAAACCTGAATCTCATCCTGGGAGTACCCCTACAGTCCCACCCCCTCCCAACACTGCCCACAATTTTCAATTTGGCCCAGTATCTGAAGAGGAGATTACACAAGCGCGCCTCAAACTAAAACTAAGCAGCCAATGTGGACCTGACTTACTACAATCTAGGTTCCTACGACTTGGTGCCTCAGCAATTGCCAAACCAATTGCTTCCATAGTCAACTCTTTCCTGTCTGCAGGCTATATCCCTAAGACCTGGAAAGCTGCCAGAGCTGTCCCAATCTTCAAAGGTGGGGACAAAAACACTGTCTCAAACTACAGGCCAATCTCACTTCTCCCAATTCTATCCAAAGTCATGGAAAAATGTGTCCACTCCCAATTAAGCGACTACTACACCAAGACAAATTTCCCTAACCAATTCCAATCTGGCTTTCGTCCCAAAAACTCCACCGTAACTACCCTGCTAAAAGTTTGCAATGAAATCCAGTGTGGAGTGGAACGGGGACAACTCACTGGTGCAGTATTCCTAGATTTTGCAAAGGCTTTTGATACTGTTGATCATGCTATCCTGCTTAACAAACTCGAGAGCTCTGGAATAGGGAAGCATGCTTTAAACTGGTTTCAGTCCTACCTATCAGGAAGATCCCAACATGTGTCCATCTCAGGCTCTAACTCCAACCCCCTGGATATCACCTGTGGTGTACCGCAAGGCTCTGTTCTGGTGCCCCTACTCTTCTCAGTGTTCATTAATGATCTTCCCACAGCTTGTAAGGAAGCCTCAATACACATGTATGCAGATGACACAATCCTGTATGCACACAGCCATAGCCTCTCTGACCTTCAACACATACTTCAGTCTGACTTTTTGAGACTCGAAAACTGGATTTCCCAAAACAAACTGTTTTAAAACACTGACAAGACTGTAACAATGGTATTTGGGACCAAGACTAAATTCTTAAAGCTTCCAGCGACTGAGCTCCATATTAGAACCAACGCTAACACCACCCTAACACCTGTCACTAGTTTTAAATACCTGGGCTCCCACTTAACATTCAGAATGCACATTGATACCCTGACAACCAAGACCTATGCCAAACTAGGGGTACTTTACAGGAACAAATCCTCCCTAAGTCTCCCGGTCAGAAAGCGTATCGCACAGCAGATGCTAATGCCAATTATTGACTATGGAGACATAGTATATGGCATGGCACCTCAAACCTACCTTAGCAAACTTGACACCCTCTACAATCCAATTTGTCGTTTTGTTCTCCAATGCAACTACAACACACATCACTGCGAGATGCTCAAAGAACTAGATTGGTCATCACTTGAGTCTAGGCGCAAAGTTCACCTTTCCTGTCTTGCCTTTAAATACTTTCTGGGCAAGCTACCCATCTACCTGAACAAGCTCCTCACCCCTACCACATGCAGCACCTATCACCTGAGATCAGACTCCAAAAGTCTGTTCATGGTCCCAAGGCTCAACAAAGTATCCGGCCGCTCCTCCTTCTCTTACTGTGCACCCCAAAACTGGAACAACCTACCAGAGACTCTCACATCCACCACCAGTTTAAGTTCTTTCAAATCTAAGGCTGTCTCACACTTTAATCTGGTCTGTAACTGTTTCATTCGCCCATAACATATATTTTCTTTAACTGTGCACGCAATGTCTTGTATATAATGTATACCCTGTTCATTTATGTAACTGTACTTGTAACCATGTATTATTTGTCTTAACTCTGTGCCCAGGACATACTTGAAAACGAGAGGTAACTCTCAATGTATTACTTCCTGGTAAAATATTTTATAAATAAATATATATATATATATCACCTGGGATTTACACATCTTGCCATTCTGTGTTACTACACTGTTTAAAGAGTGACATTTTGTGCAAATTGTCAATTCTAACTTAAAACAGGAATAATAGTTTATTTCTGTGGGTGTGTATTGCCCATAAAAGCTGTACGGGATATTACACATTTATAGCAACAAATATGCTTAAATCTGATTTTTTATAAGCTCACTAATGTCCTTATGTTTCATCTTCTGTGGTCCTTTTATGTGTATTCTGCATCTCTTCTTAGTGTGTATACTAATGGCCGATGGGTATCAACTTTTTTTTTGGTTAAGGAACATTATAATTATATTGTGAAATTCTGAGGAACTCCGACCCTCTCTAATAGCGCGTCTGAGATCAGAAGCATTGTAAGGAACCCCAGCCCTCTCTAATAGCGCGTCTGGGATCAGGTGCATTGTAAGGAACCCCAACCCTCTCTAATAGCGCGTCTGAGATCAGAAGCATTGTAAGGAACCCCAGCCCTCTCTAATAGCGCGTCTGGGATCAGGTGCATTGTAAGGAACCCCAACCCTCTCTAATAGCGCGTCTGAGATCAGAAGCATTGTAAGGAACCCCAGCCCTCTCTAATAGCGCGTCTGGGATCAGGTGCATTGTAAGGAACCCCAACCCTCTCTAATAGCGCATCTGAGATCAAATGGATTGTAAGGAACCCCAACCCTCTCTAATAGCGCGTCTGAGATCAGATGCATTGTAAGGAACCCCAACCCTCTCTCTAATAGCGTGTCTGAGATCAGATGCATTGTAAGGAACCCAGACCCTCTCTAATAGCGCGTCTGAGATCAGATGCATTGTAAGGAACCCCAACCCTCTCTAATAGCGCGTCTGAGATCAGATGCATTGTAAGAAACCCCAACCCTCTCTCTAATAGCACGTCTGAGATCAGATGCATTGTAAGGAACCCCGACCCTCTCTAATAGCGCGTCTGAGATCAGATGCATTGTAAGGAACCCCGACCCTCTCTCTAATAGCGTGTCTGAGATCAGATGCATTGTAAGGAACCCAGACCCTCTCTAATAGCGCGTCTGAGATCAGATGCATTGTAAGGAACCCCAACCCTCTCTAATAGCGCGTCTGAGATCAGATGCATTGTAAGAAACGCCAACCCTCTCTAATAGCGCGTCTGAGATCAGATGCATTGTAAGGAACCCCGACCCTCTCTAATAGCGCGTCTGAGATCAGATGCATTGTAAGGAACCCCGACCCTCTCTAATAGCGCGTCTGAGATCAGATGCATTGTAAGGAACCCCGACCCTCTCTAATAGCGCGTTTGAGATCAGATGCGTAAGGAGCCCCAACCCTCTCTCTAATAGCGTGTCTGAGATCAGATGCATTGTAAGAAACCCCGACCCTCTCTAATAGCGCGTCTGAGATCAGATGCATTGTAAGGAACCCCAACCCTCTCTAATAGCGCGTCTGAGATCAGATGCATTGTAAGAAACCCCAACCCTCTCTAATAGCGTGTCTGAGATCAGATGCATTGTAAGGAACCCCGACCCTCTCTAATAGCGCGTCTGAGATCAGATGCATTGTAAGGAACCCCGACCCTCTCTAATAGCGCGTCTGAGATCAGATGTATTGTAAGGAACCCCGACCCTCTCTAATAGCGCGTCTGAGATCAGATGCATTGTAAGGAAACCCCAACCCTCTCTAATAGCGCGTCTGAGATCAGATGCATTGTAAGGAACCCCAACCCTCTCTAATAGCGCGTCTGAGATCAGATACATTGTAAGGAAACCCAACCCTCTCTAATAGCGCGTCTGAGATCAGATACATTGTAAGGAAACCCAACCCTCTCTAATAGCGCGTCTGGGATCAGATGCATTGTAAGGAACCCCAACCCTCTCTAATAGCGCGTCTGAGATCAGATGCATTGTAAATTCTTTTGTATTTGATACAATTTACAAATGACGGGAAAATTGAACAAACCCTTTAGGGATGCCCGGGGAACCCAAGGGGTCCTAGGAACCTCTGTTGAAAAACACTAGTGTATACATACACTTACATGGGCATTGTGCCAACCACTTTTTAATAACTGAACCTTTCAGTGCTGGAGGCATTTGCGCGGTCATGTGATCACACCACCAGCGATCATGAATGCCCCCCCCCCTGCCTGATGGAAACAAAATTTGAGTGGGCTCCACCTCTGTATCGGTCGGGCTGGAGGTTCCTTTAAATTGAGCGTTTCCCATGGCGTGACAGGTACACTGGAAAGGTGTGCAGTGAGGCTCCCTCTGCAGGTAGCAGTGATAATAGCAGCATAAAGAAGATTGGAAATGAGAGCAATGGAAGAGAAGAAAAGATTTGCAGGTGAGCATATAGGATGGAAGAGTAAACATGGCAGTAAAGAGATGAACAGGAAACTAACAGGAGAAATGCAACCTTTTATATTATCATTCCGTTATAAACACCAGACCCACTGTATCACTGCAAGCTTCACCTTGCAGAATCCAGGGGCCGATCTCAGGCTGATAAGTACAAAAGGATATAAGGGCAGTCTTTTAATTGATCCAGTGATACCATGCTTCCTTGTCCCAGACTTAGCTGAACATGCTGTGTAGTGCAACAGGCAAAAGCTCTAGGGAGGTATATGGTGTTCAGTCATTAGCTGAACTATGCCATAACATGTGCTTTAAGTAAGCAGAGCTCTCTCTCTTGTCACACGTGTGACCACTCATTAGCTGAAGTGTGCCATGCCATGTGCTTTGGGTGAGCAGAGCTCTCTCTCTGTCACATGTTTACCATATGTAGAGTTGTTAATACAAAGGAAGTGTAACTCATCAGTTTAAGCATGCATTTGCTACAACACTAATCACTGATTGGAGGAAGCCTAACAAAAAATACTATAAGAGCCTAGGCTGCGGATAGTGCCAGAAGCTTCATCCATGGACCGTGCAGGTGCCTGTAAGATAAATCTTCCGTCCTGTGTACTTTAAAGAGGATTCTGAAGCCATCTGCACACAGTGAAATAAATGCAAACGCAGTCTGACACATAACACATCAAGTAGCCAAACTGATTTTCAAAGCAGCAAAACGTGAGTTTATAGTGGAGGCTACGGCGACGCGACAGCGTGACATCAGCCATCGCCGTCCTACAGCCATTCCTGCACTCTGGAGCAGGAGACCATAGATTGTGACCGGGGGGCGTGGCCGGCAGCGGTCAGCCCTCATTGGCTGAACCACTCACGTGACCGTGACGTCACCCCTCGATCGCTGGAAATATCAAAATCTTCTGGCTTTCAGCGATCGCGACGGCTGACGTCACGCGGTCGCCGTCGCTCCCCACTATCGGCACCCGCGACGGACAACATGTACTGGTGCAACGTCGCAGTCGCCAGTTCTATAAACTCGGCCTTAGGCTTTGATTTGCTTCCACAGGCCAGTAAGCAGGCTGATGTTTGCATCTGGTGTATGGGTGGCCAGGAGCCTGATGGTTCTTAATGGCGCCTCACTCTGTGATACATAGCAGGTTTAATAAATAAGCTGAATGCTCATCATTTTAACACCCGACCCCACACTATAGGAATTTTGAAGGACTCCATACTATATTATTTTACTTATGTCTGCACTTTTTTTTTTGTCTCTCAAAAAAGGTTACCCTGGATATACTTGAAGACAACATGTATAAGTCACTATGATTTTTCTTTCTTATTTGGAACTATCGCACATTAAAAATGCATTATTATGGATTGACTTAGAAATTGTACAATAACTAATTTCACACATGCAGGATGCAGAACAGAACATGTTCCAGAAAACAGTGAAGGCCAAAGAGTGAGACTCCTAGACATATGCAAGCACTCAGATTGGAATATCCCAGAAGCGGAGGGTTCTTTATTGTGACAATTTGCTACCATATCATTCTGCTACTTGATCCATGTCATTGCATACCCACATAAGCAGCCACGGTTTATCAGTGTACTGTAGAGACGTACTGTAGAAATACTGTAGAAATTGTTGCTTATCTGTGATTGGTTGTTACGTCTTTAACTCTTATCTGCTACACCACGGGTGGCCAGCTCCAGTCCTCAAGGGCCACCAACAGGTCTGGTTTTCAGGATATCCCTGCTTCAGCACAGGTGGCTCAACCCGTGGCTCAGTCATTTTGAAGCAGGGATATCCTGAAAATATGACCTGTTGGTGGCCCATGTGGGCTGGAGTTGCCCACCCCTGAGCTACACCTTGACGTGTGGTGGTAAAGGTGAGGTTGACTCAGCACCTGAGAAGAAGAGCGTTGCCTTATCAGCCCTCTGAGTTTGTAACATAATGGCGTGGGAAGCACACAAGTCTTTATAGTGGAAGCTAATTGAAGGAGTAGAATATAGTGTTCCCTAAAATAGGGAGAACTGGGGCTCAAAAAAATATGGGATTTACTATGAAAGAAAGGAGCAACTGGTATAAGCACAAATCCCGTATCCTTTCTATAATGCGATGTGATACAAAGTAGGAAGAAAACTCGTTTGCAAGCCTTGAAAATAATAATAATTCGAGAATACTTATAGAGGATTTAGCATCGAAGTGCGGTCCGAGGACCATATGAGCATGCACTTTGATAAAGCCAGTTTGGGTGAAACATGTCAGAGTAACTGACTATTTTTGGCATAATAGATCGTTTTTTATTATCACCCTCTTCGCTCGTTCTTTTTGGTGGGGGCAGCGTTTTTTTGCTTTATGCCAAATTTTCCTTAATTGAAGGAGTAAACTGCTTGTGTTCCTAGAGAAGCAAGTGTCATAAGAGGTCATAAGAGGTCAAGGCACGCCCATTATTTTAACCATATATTTAACCCATTATGAAATAAATGTTTAAAAAACCTATGATGCCTAAACCTGTAACAACAAGAGTATGGAGTGCGGTCATAAAATGAGGATCCCACGCGTTCTGCGAGTCACCATTGTACTGCAGCACGCCGAATGCGTTGGTGAAATATAAGTACACATTATGCATTATTGGGGATTGCCCATTTTATGGCAAATCTTTACCGTTTTGCTGCTTCACAGCTCCACACCAGTGACGATTGACATGTCCCTGCTTGATCCAAAATGTGTAGGAATTAATAAAAGAATACCTGGAGTCTGAGCGGTTCATAAAATACCTTGCCAAAGTGGTTGTTATTTCCAACCTGAGTTGCAGCCCCAGGCATGGCGCCAAGAATCCCGGCTGCATCAGAAATCCGGGCCAAGTGCGAGTTAAGCAGTAGGCGCTATGTGCTAGCTCTCTGGCATGTTTTATAGACACTGTGTCAGCAGTGGAATTTTTTAAAAAGGTTTTCATGACGACAAATTGAGTCCAACATGAAGGCGAACACGATAACAATTCCAGCTCTGCCTTACATGGACAATGGCAAACACATCACACAACAACTTACAAGAGCTGACGAGGCCACATATATCATAGATCAGGTCATGTCAAAGCTTTACAAGCTTACTTACAATAGTTTTATTTTTTTTTGTATCCATATTAATTATAACTCCCTTACAGAATATAAAACAGACAAAGGCTGAAGGTAATATCGGTTTTCTTTGGCCTTCATTCCTTGGCTAGGCTTCCCGCTGATGCTGCAAGTTCAGAACACAATTGAGTAATGTTACTTAGTACATGACCCAGAGCTGCCAAGGGCCCCCCACTCCTGAGGGTGAGACGGGCCCCCCACTCCTGAGGGTGAGACGGGCCCCCACTCCTGAGCGTGAGAAGGGGCCTCACACTGGAGTGAGATGTGCATGAGACTCCTTCTCACCTCTGGAGGAGGGGATCCAGTGTCTGCTAGGGGTGGGGTAATGATGTGAGGGGTGGGGTTATTGAACAATGGGGTGGGTTTATAGCACCTCGATAAAGCACCCTAAGTGTGAAACGTGTTGGAGTTTTATTAGCCTCCTTTTATATGGCTTAAATAAATGTCCCATTGTATATTCCATAGCATCTTTAGTCCGATTCTTTTTGGCGGCCTCATGGCCTTCATTGGGTGGCCTTTAAATTTTTGCAAGCGCTCGCGGGGGGGTGGGAGGTGGGATGGGGGGGGGGACGCTGCAGGGGAAGCTGAGCGCGCTGGTAAGTTTGAAAAATGTATTTACCTAAGCGCCGGTGAGCGTGTGTGCGCGTGCATATCCGCACGCGCATCGCGTGAGCAGGGACTTGCATATATATATATGCAAGTCACCGCGCCAAGCGCCGCCCGCTCAGCGAGGGACGCAGCCTTATTCTGCATGAGACCGTTAGACAGAGCCTTAATGCACGAGAGTCACGCAAATTGCATAAGTCTTGAGAGAGCTGCACGAGCTCCTGTAAAAGGTGAAGACTCGCGTAGCCATTCTGCAAATAGTTTCTTCTTGTCCTTCTTCCACTGGAAGTTTACACTTCAATCCCACACACTGAGCCGGGGGTTTTCTCTTCAGCTTATTTCATACCCGAACACAACAGGTTTTGAATTTTCACTGCACTACTTTCCCAGCTAGGGAAGAGAAAACATTGCACGTTATACAGGGAATTCGTCATTGGGTTGGACCTTATTAGCTTATTAGGGTTTTCAGTGTTAAACGACCTACTTTATGTGGAACTGGCTTTGACTAGTTAAAAAAGTTGTTCACCAAATTCCCCATAATTGGTCAAAGGTTTAACAGAGGACTGACAGAACTACTCAGAGGGGTTACTAGTGTCTGGCAGCCATGGAGCAGCGGGTAATTAAATATATCAATGTTTCTTGCTTGTCAAAATGATGCCAAACTGACTGATAAAACCAATAGATTTATCAAATAAAAAAATAAAATGAACAACATTTGTACGCGATTTCCAACCTTATCTGTTGTGGTCATGTTACTGTATTGGATTAGTTATCCAGGATGTCAACTGTGATGGGAGGGATCAATGTGACTGCTTTTAATAAAGGTCAAGCCTGCCATTATCCCTACCTGTCAGTAATACAGCTGTACTAGGGCAGGAAGAGGAGGCAAAGGGCAGGAAGAGGGGGCAAAGGGAAGGGGGGCAAAGGGAAGGGGGGGGCAAAGGGAAGGGGGGCAAAGGGAAGGGGGGCAAAGGGAAGAGGGCAAAGGGAAGGGGGGCAAAGGGCAGGGAGGGGCAAAGGGCAGGGAGGGGTGGGGGGGCAAAGTGCAAGGAGGGGCGGGGGGGGCAAAGGGCAGGGAGGGGTGAGGGGGCAAAGGGCAGGGAGGGGCGGGGGAGGGCAAAGGGCAGGAAGGGGGCAAAGGGCAGGGAGGGGCAGGGGGGGAAAATGGCAGGGAGGGGCAGGAGGGCAAAGGGCAGGGAGGGGCGGGGGGCAAAGGGCAGGGGGAGGGAGGGCAGGGGGCAAAGGGCAGGGGGAGGGAGGGCAGGGGGCAAAGGGAGGGAGGGTAGGGGGCAAAGGGCAGGGGGGGCAAAGGGCAGGGGGGGCAAAGGGCAGGGGAGGAAGGGCAGGGGGCAAAGGGCAGGGAGGGTGAGGGGGGGCAAAGGGCAGGGGGAGGGAGGGCAGGGAGCAAAGGGCATGGTGAGGGAGGACAAAGGGCAGGGGGAGGGAGGGGGGTCAAAGGGCAGGGGGAGGGACGGGGGGGCAAAGGGCAGGGGGAGGGAGGGGGGGCAAAGGGCAGGGGGAGGGAGGGCAGGGGGCA
The DNA here is from genome assembly GCF_040206685.1 of Ascaphus truei. Taxonomy (NCBI): domain Eukaryota; kingdom Metazoa; phylum Chordata; class Amphibia; order Anura; family Ascaphidae; genus Ascaphus; species Ascaphus truei. Next base: position 8,732,468 of record NC_134501.1, read on the forward strand.
AAGGGCAGGGGGAGGGAGGGCAGGGGGCAAAGGGCAGGGGGAGGGAGGGCAAAGGGCAGGGAGGGTAGGGGGGGCAAAGGGCAGGGGGAGTCAGGGACGCATTAAATAACCCATTCCCCTGCATTTCCTCACCTTGCACATGGCCGCGCTCTTCCTCTTCCTCTGGGTACCGGCCGCCGTCCTCCTCCACCTCAGGCTCCTCAGCGGAGAGGCTGAGATGCTCCGGTGAGGGGGGAGTGGGAGCGCGAGCGTCGGGGAAGGGTGAGAGCGCCGGGGAAGGGAGCGGTGTGTGAGGGAGGAGAGCGGTGTGTGAGGGAGGAGAGCGGTGTGTGAGGGAGGAGAGCGGTGTGTGAGGGAGGAGAGTGGTGTGTGAGGGAGGAGAGCACCGGGGAAGGTTGAGAGCCGGGGGGGAGGGAGTGGCCTATGGGAGGTGAGAGTCATGGGGAGGGTGAGAGGCATGGGGAGGGTGAGAGCCGGGGAGGCTGAGAGTCGGGGGGATGTGAGAGCCGGGGAAGGGAGCGGCCTGTGATGGAGGAGAGAGCAGGAGAGAGCGTGCTCTGGGGGGGGCCAATGAGAGCCGTGGGGGGGTGGGAAACAGGGGGGGGGGGGCAGACACACCGGCCAATGAGAGCCATGGGAGGGCGGGCGGACCGACGGACCAAGCAAATGGTCTACAGAGACTCACAAACAAGATTTTCGATTCATTCTCTCTCTCTCGCCTGGTTCCAGCACTTTGGGAACCAGGGGTTAATGTTATGTTCAGCTGGAATGTTGCAATGAGGTCTGTGATCTTTCCAAGTAACTATTTGAATGTAACTGTGTTTGTTGTTGCATTTCCACCCACCAATCAGGGGCTGTGTCATATTGCAAACACCTGGGGGAGGGAGACCCCTAGAAATCTCTTTAGGGAGGTCCCTGCACCCAAGTTTATAGGGTAACCACAGTTTCCCAGATGTGTGCGCGTTGATTTACTGTAAATAGTTGTGGATATGTCTTTTTCCAATAAATTAATTGGATAAACTATGTGTTTCTGGCTGGTGAATTGATCCCTGGTGGGATAGTCCTGGTCTCCCGAGACATCAACTTCCACTGGTTTTCATTGAGTCTCCCTGCTTTGGAGTCATTCCCAATGGTTTTCGTGGTTAGAAGTCTTACAGATAAAGAAATCAACACGTATTCATCAAAATGCCTTTCTTTCTGCCCAGATCTCCCAAATCACTGGGTTGGGTCCCTGGATATGGAGTTATCTTTAGCCAATCATCCTCTTGCCAGTCCTAGGAATCAGTAGGGTGATGTATGATGGTAATCATATCCCCACAGTGTCATTTTGTCATCTTAGCTATGTGTGACACCTCCAAACTTGTTATTCCCAAGAGTTACCCCCACACTTCATAGCCACATCTCACCATCAAAGTGGCTACCAGAGTCCGTGGCATTAAATCAGCAATGTGTTTTACAGATCCCAAGGAAAACTTTCAGAGTAAAACACTGGACCACCATGTACTGAGGAGCTGCAGAGTATAATACACATTCATTGGCTGCGTGTCAGTTCTCAGAGCTCGGCAGTGATTGCGCCTTACTGATTAAGCACACCAAACGTTACTAAAATAGAATAATGTGTTTTCTTTAATGGACTGCAGGTGCTGGATCTGGGAGTTATTCAAGACACTGTTTTTTTTATTGTGATTTTCTGAAATGCCGCTCACTCAATCATACTCTGCATGCTGTTTGCTTTCCAATTTAATCAAGGATTGTATCCTAAATTGAAGACATCCATGTTTCTCAGCTCGTTCCCTCCAATCACTGTGAAAATAATGTATTTTGTTACGTCGCCCAAGCAGTGTAAAGAGTGCAAAACCCGTTTCTTTCTTTAATATCAACAAACTACTGCAGCGTTTCTGAATTCCAAGGGAAAACCGTCAAAGTTCGTGAAAGTCTGTGCGCGAAAAGTGCCACATTTCATCAAAATTGTCTTAAAACACACAAATTCCTGGGACTTTAGAAGTGAATTATAATTACTCGGTGAAATAGAGGCAGCAATAGATTTCTTGTAAACTTTTCAGTGCATTAAATTGCAAATATTGAAACTTTAGTGAATGCGTATCTCACGTCTGCAGTCCTTAAGTGCACAGTGATGCTGTTTGATGAGGTTACAATGTATTTGTTTTGGTCTCCAGGCAGATGGAGATAAAATGATCTATTAGCCCTTTCGCTGGGAGGGGGATCAGCAATGCATTATTTTACTCTGATGGTGAAGTTCAGCCCACACACTGCCATTTTTTAAAATGCACCTCTAATTAAACAATGTAGACATATACTGTACTGCACGGAGTACTGTATACTTAAAGGCCCATCTTAAAACGAAGCGTATGGGAAGCTCCGCTGTCTGATTCTATACATCTCATACGCACTGACCAAAGGTTAATAGTGAGGGGTTCTGGGGGAGATATGAGGATGATGATGAGGGGTGCTGGGGGAGATATGAGGATGATGATGAGGGGTGCTGGAGGAGAGATGATGATGATGATGATGATGATTTTACCCGTGCGGCCCAAATTGTTTTTCCTTGGAGCAGTTCGGCCCTTCTCACTTTACGCGTTGTGCAGGCCTGTCCTAGACTGAAGGGGGAGGTGAGGTGTCTGGGCAGATAACTAGTGTAAAAAGAAAAGGACGTGTAGCTCGGTCAGGAACAAACACAGAGATAATCAACGTTAAGCTTGCTGACATTCCTAGGCGTATCTTCTACATCGGGGCACCTCAGAGAGGACAAATCATTCAATCTGGGCTAAGTGAATGAAATGTGTCTGGGCGCTAAACACAAGTGTATGTACCAGACCAGATGGCTTGTATTTCTCTTAATGCAAGAGCTTTCCCCACCATTGCCCAGTCAATGACCTCAAACCTGACCTGGAACGACCACCCTCTGGCGGCCCCGGAGATGTTAACAGTGTCATTACCAAGGTTGCACTGAACCTTACTTCTGCGGAAACAGCTGGCATGCGTCCATTGATATATGTATCTCTTTAACACCTTCACTGCCACAGCAGCTGCAACACTATGCTTTACAACATGCTGTAGGCACCCTGAAAGCGAAAACAAATGGTGTGGAATTAGGGTTGCCAGGTGGCTTCTCCAAAAATACTGGACAATATGGTGAAAGGTGTGACACGCTCGAGACACACATACACACTCCTCTCACCGCTCCATGCTGTTTCCTCCTCTCCTTGGCCCCATCCCCAGGCTCCTGACACCTCCTCCTGATTGGCTGCAGTACCAAGCTGCAGCCAATCAGGATGGAGGAAGCTGCCCAGCCCCCTAGCAGCAGCACTGCTCTCTCCCTGATCAGGGAAATCCCACGGCCCCCCAAGCCGGTCAGGTCACTATGTCAAGAGAGGTAATACCGGTATACACATACACGCCCAGAGAGGTAATACCGGTATACACATACACGCCCAGAGAGGTAATACCGGTATACACATACACGCCCAGAGAGGTAATACCGGTATACACATACACGCCCAGAGAGGTAATACCGGAATACACATACACGCCCAGAGAGGTAATACCGGTATACACATACACGCCCAGAGAGGTAATACCGGTATACACATACATGCCCAGAGAGGTAATACCGGTATACACATACACGCCCAGAGAGGTAATACCGGTATACACATACACGCCCAGAGAGGTAATACCGGTATACACATACATGCCCAGAGAGGTAATACCGGTATACACATACACGCCCAGAGAGGTAATACCGGTATACACATACACGCCCAGAGAGGTAATACCGGTATACACATACACGCCCAGAGAGGTAATACCGGTATACATATACACGCCCAGAGAGGTAATACCGGTATACACTTACACGCCCAGAGAGGTAACACCGGTATACACATACACGCCCAGAGAGGTAACACCGATATACACATACACGCCCAGAGAGGTAACATCGGTATACACATACATGTCCAGAGAGGTAATACCGGACACATACACGCCCAGAGAGGTAATACCGGACACATACACGCCCAGAGAGGTAATACCGGTATACACATACACGCCCAGAGAGGTAATACCGGTATACACATACACGCCCAGAGAGGTAATACCGGTATACACATACACGCCCAGAGAGGTAATACCGGTATACACATACACGCCCAGAGAGGTAATACCGGTATACACATACACGCCCAGAGAGGTAATACCGGTATACACATACACGCCCAGAGAGGTAATACCGGTATACACATACACGCCCAGAGAGGTAATACTGGACACATATATGTCTAATATTAGCTCTCATTTTTTACTGGACAGAGTATCCAAATGCAGGACAGTCCAGTTCAATACTGGACGCCTGGCAACCCAACGTGGAATGGCAGAATCACACCTGACCCAAAAATAAACTGCTGTATCCAAGCCTAGCACATTATATCGATACACTATTGGCCTATAAAGTCTAGTAAACCATATGCACTATGCACACAGGACAGGTAAACACTCATAACCATATTCTGCATATAATATGCAGATAATATATAATATAACCAGGTATCTGCTATAATAGAAGGGTTACAGTATAAAGGAGAAGTGGCTCCCCACTGAGGTGGATTAAATAATATGATGAGTTCCGCTGCAGGTAGCCACTCCGTTAGGCTAGCAGGGTTCACGTAATGGCGGAGTTTCAAAGCTCCCGCGCGCCGCCGGCCAATCGGAAGCTGTGACTTCATCAGGTGCGGCTTCCTATTGGCCCCTGTGACGCGGGAGCTTTAAACTTTGCCAAGATACCGGAACTCCCTTTAGAGGTCAGCATCTCGGGAAGCAGGGGGTCCCCAGAGTTGAAATGAACGGGGTTCAGCTCCAGAGACCCCCCTGTTTCAGTCCTATATTAAAATACAGTAATTGAAAAAGCATGAATTGCTGCTTTAAAGGCACTTAGTACAAACACCATAACACAGCATTTGGCCTTTCCCATAAGACAGCCGAGCTTGTTTCACTATAATGGCAATAATCCTGTGCAAGAAAACCGCTCTCTTCTCCCAAACTGTCCGGGTCTGGATGGTTTGTGTTTAGACGTCACTAAGTTCCTCTTCCTGGTCTGTCACCTTTTTTCTTTTTTTTATTGTCCTGCGCTATTAAATATAAAAATAAGTAATATCCTATTAATATCCTGCTCTCAGTCTTTTGTCATAATCAGGTTTAAAGGATTTTTTTTCTGGGAAGAAAACCCCCCCCCCCCGTTATTTTCGCAAAATTAGCTGCGGCTCCTAAAATACGGCAGTAGGTTTGTTAAAGTCGGGACATGGACTACAGGAAAGGGCCTCATGACTACACTGCTACGGTAGTGAAAAGGTTAAGGTTGTGAATAAAAGACAGGTGAGCAGGGATCAGGCACGTGGGGTGTTTGGGATTAACAGGGAAGAGAAGAGGAGGGTTACAGGCTGCAGGAGCCGCCATTTTGGCGAGCTCAGGGCAGGTTCCCTGTTGTGTTATAGCTGTGTTTATTTGTAATCCCGGCATGACGGATGCAGCTTGTTGGAAGTGTGACCTGTTCTTGATCCCCACTTGGGGTATGGTAAGGTAGAAGCAATGCCGATAGCCTTGGGCTTGCACCAACCTTTGGATGATATGGTGATACATGCCCATTGGCCCAAGTGGTCAGTGGCTGGCATGATACGGTTACTGAAACTGTAGGTTTAAACTAAAAGAGCAATTCCCGCATTGTTTAAAATTATTTTTTTAAATTGCAGGATTGAAGCAGGGGGTCTCGGCAGCTGAACCCCATTAGTTTCAGCTCAGGGGACCCCCTGCTTCCGGAGATACTTACCTCTGAAGAGGGTGCCGGTATCTCTCTAGCGTTTTCTGCAGTTTAAAGCTGCCGCGTCACGTGAACCAATAGGAAGCCGCACCGGGTGATGTCACGGCTTCCTATTGGCCCGCAGGTCACGGAGCTTTGAAAAGCGGCCATTATGTGAACCCTGGAATGCGGGCCGAAGTGGCTACTGGCACCCACTTCGGAGGTAAGTATCTCCGGAAGCCAGGGGTCCCCGGAGCTGAAATTAATGGGGTTCAGCTCCGGAGATCCCCTGATTCAATACGATACAGATAATTGGATTGCCATTTTAAGTTATGTGACTGTTCGTTGGCAAGTTTGTGTGATGTGGTTTAATAACTGGTGTCGGTGTATTATTGGGGCTGCGGAACTGCGGCCTGAAGAAGCAGGGGCATGGTGGAATCTGGGAGCACGTCATTTCTGGGGTTACCTTTTATAAATAAGTGTGGTCGTCTGATACGATGGTGTTATAAAAGAGCGCAAGCCTTCGAAACCACTCTGATGTTCAGGCACAAACACACACACACGGAGCACAATTCTCCTGTAAGTTTGCACTTTTTTTTAAAACATCAGATAACAATGAAAGGAATCAGTTTTTCCTTATAGTTGTTCTTTTTTTTTTTAATGATTATTATTATTATTATATTAGCCTCTTCTCTATGAGCTAACACAATGCCATCCTCTATCTCACGGGTGCGCAAACTATTTGCTCTGCGCCCGTCCCGCCTGATATCCCTGCTTCAGCACAGGTGGCCCAATCAGTGGCTCAATCATTATGACTATATTACATGGAGCAGAAGGTGAGCAACTCCAGTCCTCAAGGGCCACCAACAGGGCAGGTTTTCAGGATATCCCTGCTTCAGCACAGGTTGCTCAATCAGTATGACTGTATTACATGGAGCAGAGGGTGAGCAACTCCAGTCCTCAAGGGCCACCAACAGGTCAGGTTTACAGGATATCGCTGCATCAGCACAGGAGGCTCAGTCTTTGACTGAGCCTCTGATTGAGCCACCTGTGCTGAAGCAGAGATGTCCTGAACCCCGACCTGTTGGTGGCCCTTGAGGACTGGCCACCCCTGGTCTAACTCCTCTCCTCTTATACGGGTGTGATCGGGAAGGCAACGCTCTGCGGATTCCTCGCCCAGTGAGTCCCGTCCAGATGAGTTGTGTCTTGAAGGTTATCAGACAACAGACAGTAGTTCCTTTTGCCAGAACAGCAAAGGTCTCTGGGTTAAATGTCAGGGGTCATCAGCCACCAGACCCTCATGTGGCATGGATTTAATCAAAAATTATCTTTAAATGGCCCAGCAGCAATCTGCAAAGAACATTTATCAGAGGCTTTGGCGCATAGGAGTGTAAATCAGAGCTGACATTTCAACCCTTTAACTTTGCTTCTTACACTGATTTAAAACACAATAAAACTGAAGCAAACAGTTGCGTGACCTTTTGTTCTGCAATAGCATGCATCATGTTTCCAGTTGTGCAGCTGCGATGGCCAAGTCACCGTCAGAGCCAGAAAGTGCTGCGAAGAAACGAAAACCGTAGTAGTTTTATCAGCAGCGATCTCTGTTACGTTTAACTGAATTAAGCAGCAAATCAGGTGAAATCGTATATGTTTTTTTTAAATAAATCAGTTCTGTAGAATTAGATAATAGTGACTGTTTATTTTTTTTATTCAACTCTTAATGTCATTTTTAATGAGTGTTAATATACTGAGCATCCTTTGATTTCTATAGCAGGTTTTAGCCCACCTCCTCAGCCGTGCAAGATCTTTGCAACACTTTCCTGTTTGTGATCATTTGTGGCCAATATTTCCAGCAGTTTGAGCTGCAAACTGTAACAATAGATAATGTTATCGTAGTAATATAAGGATACATTGTAGCTGCTGAGTTACACTGACTGATGCAGCCATTATGTTAGGCACGCACTCAGGAATTTGACAGCTTTATAAAACAGGAGCACCAAACGATTCCCAGCGTAGGTAAGAACGTTGAATTATACATTGTCACGTTCTTTACATATAAAAATAAGCAATAAAGAAATAAAAAAAAACTTTGCGCTGTGCTATGTTGTTATCTAAATGTCATCTCAAATAAAGCCAACCAGAAACCTTAGTGCAGAAATATTTGGTTACGTTTGGCTATCATTTTATGTTCATTTAATCTTATTTATGTTAAGACATGGCGGCCTCTATACAGCGACGACTGAGGAATCATACAGCATTCCATTACAAAAATACATTTTGAGTCGCCAAAGATTGTTTTTATAGTTAGTAATGTTTTATGTATATTTATTTCAAAATAAACAGTGTTTTAAAGCAGCAATACTACATTACCCTTTAATTCCTTCTTCTTACTTTTTTTTATATGTAAAGCATGTGACAATGGATAATTCTACATTCTTACCTAAGCTGGCGATCATTGGTGCTCCTGTTATAAGTCTGTCAAAATCCTGTGTGCCTAACGAAATGGCCGCTTTCTAACTTTGTGCTGCAGTCTGTGAAATGCGGCAGCTGATATGTAACATTATAGTGCTAATTGTAACACATTATTGTTATATCTTTTAGCGTAATAGACAGTCTGCTGTTTGGAACACAGCAACAGATGTTTGTGATACTTTGTTGCCAAAGGGCAGAGTTGAAAAAGGTGTGTGCCAGAGCCTATTTCAAAAGAGGAAGTGGATGTGACTTTGTAAATTGTTTCTGTAGCAACCAAAGGATCATCAATACATGAAAACATAATTAAAAATGGTATTAGAAATGTAACAAAATAAAATGCAGACAGTATTATCTAATACTACAGAACTGATAACCTATATTAATATTATTCTTTTTTGAAACTCACTGAATGTGCACATGCATTCCAATGGAAATACATGTTTTGCTACAAACTATTTCAAACACACGCTTTGAATAAATATGAATTATACGTAGCAGCCTTCTAACTCCCGTGCACAATTTGTGCAGAAAGTCTACAATTAAAGCATCTGTTTGCATATTTACACTGACATACCTAGCATTTCACATTCTGCAATAATTCAGTTATATGGTACACCCCTTGGGGTAGGTTCTGTGTTTCCATTTTATTTCCAGTTTATCTTCATTGATATATTCTGAGTAGGTTTACAGGCCCTGCTCTTCTTTAACCCAGGTTGTGTTGAAAAGCTGTGTAATACAGCAGGCATCAGCTTAGTAAACAGTGACACACTGCTCGTTTGCATGTCATTACCCAGAATCCCTGGCTGCAGTGGAAGCCATGTTTGCCAAGCAGTAATGGGTAAAGACAGGATTCAGACCTGTCTGAGACATGCAAATGCACCACCAGTGGTATTTTTATTTATTGTAGACTTTTTTTTGTTACACAATGCCTCCCTCCATCATTGTACCGCACGGCGGAATATGTTGGTGCTATGCAACATACGAGATAATATTAATGGTCCATTTCCAAAATATGCCAGTTGGTGGCACCAGGATTTTCTTCCTTTTGGATGTACTATACAAAATATTAGCAAACCCGCTTTTGCTGCTGAGAATTAGACGGTTTCTGGACCATTCAAAAAAAAAAATTCAAAGTAGATATGTGCTTCAGAAATTGCAACGTGTGTGTGAAGACGCCTGCAAGAGAAAGACAGTCCCCTTTGTCTCTAAGGAACAGAAAACAAAATTCCACATTACTGCAGCGCAAGCATCATATAATACCCTGTAAAATCTTCTCACATCATGCTGCGGTTTATCCTTCAAATTAGCAGTGATGTCTGCTGCCAGAAATGACATCATACTGGCTCATTTAGAACGAGTAACCACAACAGGCTATAAAAACAGATTTTACTGGCAACTCGAAGAACATATTTTAGTGGTTATTGATCTTAAAGGAGCAATTCGTGCACTTTCTTTTTTTAATTATTATTTTTTAACATAGGGTTGATGCAGGGGGATTTCCGTAGGACCCGCTGCTTCCTGAGATCCAGACCTCCAAAAGGGGGTGCCGGGATCTCAGCAAAGTTTAAAGCGTAGTGTGAGCCAATAGGAAGCTACAGATGATGACATCACGGCTTCCTATTGGCCCACAAGGTCCCGGGAGCATTTGATACTCAGCCATTACGTGAACCCTGCTAGCCGAGCGGAGTGGCTACCGGCTCCCCCTACGGAGGTATGTATCTCCGGAAGCAGGGTGTCACTGGTGCTGAAATTAATGGGGTTCAGCTCCGGTGACACCCCTGCTTAAATTCTGTTAAAAAGATACAGCTGTTTTTATTGTTAGATAGGGGGGGGGGGAGGTTTCAAGAAGGAGAATTCCCCTATTGCATTTTAGCGTCGAAAATATCACTCTCTATCTTGCCACTTGCAGGAAATAAAAGGACCCGGGGGTAATGTTATCGCGGGTGACCACTGAATCATTAAAAAGACATAAAGAAAGAATGTGTATTTTAATGTATATAGTGCCAGCAATGTGGGCGGTTTCAGAAAATACAATACAGGAAACTTTAATACAACAAGCGCATGAAACATACATTTTTAAAACAGTTTATGCTTTGTTAACCTGAACCAGGGGTTTCCTAGTGCTGAGCCATGGTTCCTTGATGTCCGGATCCCCTCCCCCCTGCCCATTCCCCCCTCATCCTCTCCTCCCCCAATATGGCCATGGGTCAGATTTGCTTCTGGCCATCAATAGAAAGCTGCAATGTCTTTGAATAAAGGCTTCATGGTGACTGCGTCGTTGTAGCGTGTAAATAACTGTTTACTGCAGATCGCAATTCCTTTTATTCCAGCCTTATGTTATGCCCGGACTTCCATTTCTCACCAATGTAACACCGGCCCTTCCAGCAGTGAATGAGTTAAAGGGAATTGGGCAGTGAATAGTGGCAAGGTAAGTGATCAGGAGTTGTGTTTGTATCCCCTTTGAAATCAATCTTTCAGAACATTCTATCGTTTTGGATGTCTGATACAGGTACAGATAAGGACACTGCTCCCTTGTGGATAAAGCTTCTGCAATTGAGATGTCATTAGCTAAATAAGTCAATTAACTCTAGTACCCTTATTTACTATCAACCCTTTAAAACCTAATTCAAGCCAGATGCACTGATGTCCCGCGTTTCAGAGGTCAAGAGCCGTGTTTGGAATATGACATGTATCACAGGATTAGGCTGGTTATTGGGGTTTTTTTTTTAAAGCAGGATTCCGTGTATATATATTTCTTGATCTTGCCTGAACCTGGGGGTTCATTGGAGCTTCTCCGTGGTCCCCCGACATCCAGCAACCACCTGGTTCCAATGCTGTGGCACTGGGCAAAATATGTGTCTGCCTGATTAAAAATGGCGAAGGGGACCCAACAGCCAACAGAAAAACCAAGACATGACATTGCAACTTTCTATTGGTGACACCAAGCCATGTTTCTAGTCTTTGTGTGTCAACACCAGCACAAAAAAACCTACAAATATCTGGGGAACCCCATATAGTACCTGGGACCCTACAATTCAGGAAAGACTAAATAAATATAAACTGATTTTACCGGCAACTAGAAGAACATATTTGAGTGGTTGTTTTGATCTTAAAGGAGCAATTTATGCGCTTTTTTAAATGATTATTTTTGAACATAGGGTTGATGCAGGGGATTTCCGAAGGAACCCCCTGCTTCCTGAGACTCTTACCTCCGAAGGGGGTGCCGGTATCTCAGCAGCTTAAAGCTCCAGCGTTACGTGGGCCAATAGGAAGCCTCACCTGATGATGTCACGGCTTCCTATTGGCCCGAAGGGCGCGGGAGCGTTGAAACACCAACATTACGTGAACCCTGCTAGCCAAGCGGAGCGGCTGCCGGCACCTACCACGGAGGTAAGTAGGTAACACCAGCACAAAAAACCCTACAAATATCTTGTGAACCCATGTAGTCCCCGGGACCACACAATTCAGGTAAGATTAAATATATCTATATATCTATATATAGATAAAACAGAAATAGCCGTGTTAGTCCAGTTGCGATATAAATGAGTACTTCAGTATTAGGTGATACCTTTTGTATTTGGACTAACAATTTATGTCATAGGACAAGCTTTCAAGAGTTCTCCTCTCTTCCTCAGGTCAGCAATACTGGTTTACAGAGGAATCTATGGCTAAAACAGAGGTTTGGAAAGCAGAAAAAACAGAGATTCAGATAAATGTATCTAAATTATCACATGATATATGATATATGCATGTCCTAATTATCAGGAAATAACTGATTGTATACCGCTCACCAAATAGCAGATAATATAGCTGGTGCAAAGGGATGGTACTGGCATAGCAAGTAAAAAGGAAGACAAGAGATTGATCTTCCACAGATCCCTTTTACCACTGCACAAACAGGCTAATACAATAGATAGCAAGGATGTAGTGCTTCTTGATATAAATGGGAGTGGACTGTAGGGAAAACCCTGGTAATTGCACCCAGTACTAGGATTGATCAATTACCTAAAACGCCTTATGGGCAAAACAATAAACTTTTATTAAACATATATATGCACACACATTAATACAACGCAATAAATCAGTGGGTAGTAAAAACAACTAAAACACAGGTACGGGTATATAAGGAGGTAGTAATTAGATTGATATCTATAATGCTACTTCAAAAGGGAAGTCCTCCTGATTGCTAGCTCCGATGGGGGAGGTGTATGGTGGGGATGGTAGTGCCTAAATGCAGATAGCAATTAGTACTACTAAGTAGTGTGTGGCAAAATCAACCACCTAAAACCAGGGAAGGGTGTAGTAAGGTGTGTACAATGCTGCTAGTGTGGCATTACCAGAGAGGGTTGCCTCAGTCAGTGATAATCGTGAGTATTGCAACCTGTTTCATGGTCGGTATAGCTGCATGGCGCAGTGTTCTAATGATTGCACTGTCACCATATATATCCAATGCAGCCCTGACTCTACAGCCCACAAACAATGACAGAAGCCAATACTGTGCACAATAGAAGCCAGACAGCTAGAAATAGCAATCTCCGGTCCACAGACTAACACCCTTCTACCCCAGTAACGGAGCGATCTCACCCGTGACCTCCGACGTCAACGCGTTTTGAAGTAGCATTATAGATATCAATCTAATTACTACCTCCTTGTGCAGTGGTAAAAGGGATCTGTGGAAGATCAATCTCTTGTCTTCCTTTTTACTTGCTGTCCTAATTATCACACTGATATATGCATATCATAATTATCACACTGATATATATATATATATATATACACATGTCCTAATTATCACACCGAGATATGCATGTCCTAATTATCACACCGATATATGCATGTCCTAATTATCACACTGATATATTCTTGTCCTAATGATCACACTAATATATGCTCATCCTAATTATCACACCGATATATGCATGTCCTAATTTTCACACCGATATATGCATGTCCTAATTATCACACTGATATATGCATGTCCTAATTATCACACTGATATATGCATGTCCTAATTATAACACTGATATATGCATGTCCTAATTATCACACTGATATATGCATGTCCTAATTATAACACTGATATATGCATGTCCTAATTATCACACCGATATATGCATGTCCTAATTATCACACCGATGTATGCATGTCCTAATTATCACACTGATATATGCATGTCCTAATTATCATACTGATATATGCATGTCCTAATTATCACACTGATATATGCATGTCCTAATTATCACACTGATATATGCATGTCCTAATTATCACACATATATGCATGCCCTAATGATCACACATATATGCATGTCCTAATTATCACACTGATTTATGCATGTCCTAATTATCACACCGATATATGCATGTCCTAATTATCACACATATATGCATGCCCTAATGATTACACATATATGCATGTCCTAATTATCACACTGATTTATGCATGTCCTAATTATCACACCGATATATGCATGCCCTAATTTTCACACTGATATATGCATGTCCTAATTATCACACTGATATATGCATGCCCTAATTATCACACTGATATATGCGTGTCCTAATTATCACACTGATTTATGCATGTCCTGATTATTACACTGATATATGCATGTCCTAATTATCACACCGATATATGCGTGTCCTAATTATCACATATATATATGCATGTCCTAATTATCACACCGATATATGCTTGTCCTACTTATCAAACCGATATATGCGTGTCCTAATTATCACACTGATATATGCATGTCCTAATTATCACACGGATTTATACATGTCCTGATTATCACACGGATATATGCATGTCCTAATTATCACACCGATATATGCATGTCCTAATTATTACACTGATATATGCATGTCCTAATTATCACACCGATATATGCAAGTCCTAATTATCACACTGATATATGCATGCCCTAATAATCACACCTATATATGCATGTCCTTATTATCACACTGATTTATGCATGTCCTAATTATCACACTGATATATGCGTGTTCTAATTATCACACCGATATATGCATGTCCTAATTATCACTGATTTATACATGTCCTTATTATCACACCAATATATGCATGCCCTAATTATCACACTGATATATGCATGCCCTAATTATCACACTGATATATGCATGTCCTAATTATCACACCGATATATGCATGCCCTAATTATCACACCGATATATGCATGCACTAATTATCACACCGATATATGCATGTCCTAATTATCATATTGATATATGCATGTCCTAATTATCACACTGATTTATGCATGTCCTAATTATCACACTGATATATGCATGCCCTAATTATCACACTGATATATGCATGTCCTAATTATCACACTGATATATGCATGTCCTAATTATCACACCGATATATGCATGTCCTAATGATCACACTGATATATGCATGCCCTAATTATCACACCTATATATGCATGTCCTAATTATCACACTGATTTATGCATGTCCTAATTATCACACCGATATATGCGTGTCCTAATTATCACACTGATATATGCATGTCCTAATTATCACTGATTTATACATGTCCTTATTATCACACCGATATATGCATGCCCTAATTATCACACTGATATATGCATGCCCCAATTATCACACCGATATATGCATGCCCTAATTATCACACCGATATATGCATGCCCTAATTATCACACCGATATATGCATGTCCTAATTATCATACTGATATATGCATGCCCTAATTATCACACCGATATATGCGTGTCCTAATGATCACACATATATGCATGTCCTAATTATCGCACCGATATATGCATGTCCTAATTATCAAACCGATATATGCGTGTCCTAATTATCACACTGATATATGCATGTCCTAATTATCACACATATATGCGTGTCCTAATTATCACACCGATATATGCATTCCCTAATTATCACACTGATATATGCGTGTCCTAATTATCACACATATATGCATGCCCTAATTATCACACCGATCTATGCATGTCCTAATTATTACACTGATTTATGCATATCCTAATTATCACACTGATTTATACATGTCCTAATTATCATACTGATATATGCATGTCCTAATTATCACACTGATATATGCATGTCCTAATAATCACACTGATATATGCATGCCCTAATTATCACACTGATATATGCATGCCCTAATTATCACACTGATATATGCATGTCCTAATTATCACATTGATATATGCATGTCCTAATTATCACACTGATATATGCATGTCCTAATTATCACACTGATATATGCATGTCCTAATTATCACACTGATATATGCATGTCCTAATTATCACACTGATATATGCATGCCCTAATTATCACACCGATATATGCATGTCCTAATTATCACACTGATATATGCATGTCCTAATTATCACACTGATATATGCATGCCCCAATTATCACACCGATATATGCATGTCCTAATTATCACCCCAATATATGCATGTCCTAATTATCACACTGATATATGCGTGTCCTAATTATCACACTGATATATGCATGTCCTAATTATCACACATATATGCATGTCCTAATTATCACACTGATATATGCATGTCCTAATTATCACATTGATATATGCATGTCCTAATTATCACACTGATATATGCATGTCCTAATTATCACCCTGATATATGAATGTCCTAATTATCACCCTGATATATGCATGCCCTAATTATCACACCGATATATGCATGTCCTAATTATCACACCGATATATGCGTGTCCTAATTATCACACATGTATGCATGTCCTAATTATCACACCGATATACGCATGCCCTAATTACCACACGGATATATGCGTGTCCTAATTATCACACATATATGCATGTCCTAATTATCACACTGATATCTGCATGTCCTAATTATCACTGATTTATACATGTCATTATTACACTGATATATGCATGCCCTAATTATCACACCGATATATGCATATCCTAATTGTTACACTGATTTTTGCATGTCCTAATTATCACACTGATTTATACATGTCCTAATTATCACACTGATATATGCATGTCCTAATTATCACACATATATGCGTGTCCTAATTATCACACCGATATATGCATTCCCTAATTATCACACTGATATATGCATGTCCTAATTATCACTGATATATGCATGCCCTAATTATCAAACTGATATATGCATGTCCTAATTATCACACTGATATATGCATGTCCTAATTATCACACTGATATATGCATGTCCTAATTATCACACTGATATATGCATGTCCTAATTATCACACTGATATATGCATGCCCTAATTATCACACCGATATATGCATTCCCTAATTATCACACTGATATATGCATGTCCTAATTATCACACTGATATATGCATGTCCTAATTATCACACTGATATATGCATGTCCTAATTATCACACCGATATATGCGTGTTCTAATTATCACACCGATATATGCGTGTTCTAATTATCACACTGATATATCCATGTCCTAATTATCACACATATATGCATGTCCTAATTATCACACTGATACATGCATGCCCTAATTATCACACATATACGCATGTCCTAATTATCACACTGATATATGCGTGTCCTAATTATCACACTGATATATGCATGTCCTAATTATCACACCAATATATGCATGTCCTAATTATCACACATATATGCATGTCCTAATTATCACACTGATATATGCGTGTCCTAATTATCACACCGATATATGCATGTCCTAATTATCACACATATATGCATTTCCTAATTATCACACATATATGCATGTCCTAATTATCACACTGATATATGCATGCCCTAATTATCACACTGATATATGCATGCCCTAATTATCACACATATATGCATGCCCTAATTATCACACTGATATATGCATGCCCTAATTATCACACTGATATATGCATGTCCTAATTATCACACTGATATATGCGTGTCATAATTATCACACCGATATATGCGTGTCTTAATTATCACACATATATGCATGTCCTAATTATCACACATATATGCATGTCCTAATTATCACACTGATATATGCATGTCCAAATTATCACACTGATATATGCATGTCCTAATTATCACACTGATATATGCGTGTCCTAATTATCACACTGATATATGCATGCCCTAATTATCACCCTGATATATGCATGTCCTAATTATCACACTGATATATGCGTGTCCTAATTATCACACATATATGCGTGTTCTAATTATCACACTGATATATGCATGTCCTAATTATCACACTGATATATGCATGTCCTAATTATCACACATATATGCGTGTTCTAATTATCACACCGATATATGCGTGTTCTAATTATCACACTGATATATTCATATCATAGTATGTCCCGGAGAGCTCACAATCTAAGTGGACCTTGTAACAGTTTTGCCTTTTCTCTTTATTAGTATAATTCAGTCATTTTAGGCCACGACCTCTGTACCACGATACTCGCTTCTCACTCATGTGAAACATGCAAAAAGTTTCAAAGCACCACGGAGGCGGGAGAACAATCAGCGTGTTAAATTCAATTTAAATGGTGCAAAGACACACTATCAGATACGTCCACAAAACGCTGGAAGATGGCAAATCGGAAACAGGAGTCGTTATTACACTGGAGCAATCGTATAACATGCAGTCATCCTTAGATAGGCAAGAAAACGCGGCATCGAACAATGCGCGCGCACAAATGTAACGTCTGGTTTGCATGCTGATTCGCATCCACTTTACTGGAGGTAAGAAAGAAGTGACAACAGAGCCGTGCGCTGGGGCTGCAGACGGGCTAATTAGGCAGCATCTGGGACTAATTAAACATGGAGTCGCCTGCCCATGAGAGCAGCGTCCTTATCAAAATCTCTGGGCAGGAGGGGGGAAAACATCACTAATATGTCTGTTCCAAGCAAGCTGAGCCGAGCGGATTACATGAAAGCACTTATATGACCAACTTTATGACCAGTTCAGGGGATTGGCTGCATAAAATCCAAATTGTCTAATGGAAAGTGACTAATGCTGGTGAAAATAATATTAATGGGGCAGTAAATATTACTTCCATATACCCACCCGGCTATTGGTACATATATATACAGACCTGCCTAAGACATGCAGATGAGCATACAGCTATATTTGCATATATATATATATATATATATATATATATATATATATATATATATATATATATATATATATATATATATATATATATATATATATATATCATAACTGGCTGCCCTCCCTTCCTGCTCTTTAATGTAACGTTGCAGTATAAAGCTGTTTGCAAAGTTTATGTGGCGGATTCGTAGCGACCGCGATCAGGCATTAAATCTCGTTAACGGTGGATGAGCTGGACTTACCCGCACGGTTACTGTACACACTGCTTTGCTAAGTAATCTAGACTAGGGGGGGCTCAACTTCAGTTCTCAAGCCCCCCCCACAACAGGTCAGGTTTTCAGGATATCCCTGCTTCAGCACAGGTGGCTCAATCAGTCCCTGCCTCAGCACAAGTGGCTCCATTAGAGGCTCATTCTTTTGATTGAGCCACCTGGGCTGGAGCTCGGATATCACGAAAACCTGACTTGTTGGGGGGGGGGGGGGTGGGGGGGCTAGAGTTGGGCCCCCTATTCTAGGGCAAATCTGCATATGTATCCCACATAGACTGATAGCATTTATTAAATATGTAATGTTCCGCATTTTCAGTATTGACTTATTGTTACCTTAATAGTAAATATATATATATATATATATATACAATATAAATATATAATTATTGCTTGGAGAATGCGTAACGCGCACAGCCATTGAATGCCGATGTGGAAATTAGTCGGCAGTGAATGGTGCCGTAAAAACTAAAGCCGGGGCGAAACTGTCAAAATCCGCTTCGCGGAAATTCCCGGCTTTCCATTCAAAATCCGTTCCGCGGTGCAAAATCCGTTGGCGGATTGTTCCAGTTTCAATTCGTGCGGATTAATCCAAAACCGCCATTGGATACAATCCGTGGATTCTGCAATCCGGTGAAGGCTTTTAACAATCCAATCCGTGGCTTTAGCAAGTCACTGGTGGGTTTTAAGATTCCAATCCGTGGATTCTGCAATCCGGTGAAGGCTTTTAACAATCCAATCCGTGGCTTTAGCAAGTCACTGGTGGGCTTTAAGATTCCAATCCGTGGATTCTGAAATCCGTGAATTCTGCAATCTGCAGATTCTGCAATCCGCGGATTGGATTGGTAAAATCCACCAGTGGCATGCTAAATCCACGGATTGGATTGGTAAAATCCACCAGTGGCATGCTAAATCCATGGATTGGATTGGTTGTGGAATCCACGGATTGGATTGTCAGTGATAAAAAGTTCCCGGAAAAGCACTTTTTTGAGACAGAATCACGGAAATCTGTGGACCAAATGAAGCGGCCGATCCAAGCCGGATACAAATACGCCCCCAAAATGTGCCCATTTCTATTAAGAACGCGTCGGCGTGGGGATCTATCACATTTTAAGTTATGGTCGATGAAAAAGGCAACAAGAAACCTCCACCAAATAGCAAATAAAAAGATCACTTGTGAGCACATTCACATGTCTTAGATAGGTCTGCAACCCTGCCTCTCACCATTATCACCCAGCATACAGTGCTTCCACTGCAGCAAGGGATTCTGGGAAATGGGAAATGCACACAGTGTCACCTTTTGCCTGACATCCATGGCAAGCCGCTTTGCAGGATATTAAATGTGGTCAATGCAATTTTATCTATACCTGCGTCCCGCCCTTGCACAGGGTTTCCTTCACGCAGACTTTTCGGCTGACGATTGCGGAATCTTCACATCGACAGGTGGCTCTGCTATTACATATTTCGATTCTCTTTTCAAGTTCTCTGATCGAGGGTTGCCAGGTGTCCAGTATTGAACCTGTGTTTGGACACTGTCCTGTAAAAAAAATAGAGGTAATACTGGACATGTACAGTATGTGTATACCGGTATTACCTCTCTGGGCGTGTATGTGTATACCGGTATTACCTCTCTGGGCGTGTATGTGTATACCGGTATTACCTCTCAGGGCGTGTATGTATATACCGGTATTACCCCTCTGGGCGTGTATGTGTATACCAGTATTACCTCTCTGGGGGTGTATGTGTATACCGGTATTACCCCTCTGGGCGTGTATGTGTATACCGGTATTACCCCTCTGGGCGTGTATGTGTATACCGGTATTACCTCTCTGGGCGTGTATGTGTATACTGGTATTACCCCTCTGGGCGTGTATGTGTATACCGGTATTACCTCTCTGGGCGTGTATGTGTATACCGGTATTACCTCTCTGGGCGTGTATGTGTATACCGGTATTACCCCTCTGGGCGTGTATGTGTATACCGGTATTACCTCTCTGGGGGTGTATGTGTATACCGGTATTACCCCTCTGGGCATGTATGTGTATACCGGTATTACCCCTCTGGGCGTGTATGTGTATACCGGTATTACCCCTCTGGGCGTGTATGTGTATACCGGTATTACCTCTCTGGGCGTGTATGTGTATACCGGTATTACCTCTCTGGGGGTGTATGTGTATACCGGTATTACCCCTCTGGGCGTGTATGTGTATACCGGTATTACCCCTCTGGGCGTGTATGTGTATACCGGTATTACCTGTCTGGGGGTGTGTGTATACCGGTATTACCCCTCTGGGCATGTATGTGTATACCGGTATTACCTCTCTGGGCGTGTATGTGTATACCGGTATTACCCCTCTGGGCGTGTATGTGTATACCGGTATTAACACTCTGGACATAATGACCAGATCGGCTTTGGGGGGGCCGCAGGATTTCCCCGAACAGGGGGAGGGAGCAGGGCTCTTGCTAGGGAGTTAGGCAACTTCGTCCATCCTGAGTAGCTGTAGCTGGGAATGCAGCCAATCAGGAGGAGGTGTCTTTAACCTGGGGGTGGGGCCAAGGAGAGGAGGAAACAACATGGAGCCGAGGGTGTGTGTGTGTGTAAGTCTCTAGTGCGTCGCACCTTTCACCATTGTGTCCGGCATTATTGGAGAAGCCACCTGGTCGCCCTACCTTAGACTCACACATGTTCAATGAAAAATTAGATAATTCTGCTCACCAAAGACTGCAGTGTGGGGGCAGTTAGTGCTTTCCTTGAATTATTTTGGTAACCTTGGATGGGCTGTTGCTGTTAACCTGGTTGCATAAGGCATTTTAGTGATTGATGCATTGACTTGGTAGACAAGATCCCTGGAGGTCAAACGGGTTCTGAGATACACATTGGGGGTCATTTAAAGGCCACTCTGCAACCCCAGCAGCTTTCTCTCTCTGCGGTGGCAGCTAACGGGAGCTAAAGAGCAGGACAGCACCCGACCCGAAAGGGATCTTCAGTATTTCTATGGGGTTGGATTTGTCCTGATAATGCAATGGTTCAATCAGAGACGCAGGAAAATGCATCAGAACGACGCGGGAAAAGAATGCCGGAAAATACCAGCCTGGCGTTCACACACAACAAGAAATGTCTTTGTAATACAATATACCGTAAGGAAAGGGTGATATTAAATAATGGCTGATTCACGCGTCTCGGAACCTTCTTCAGGACAGTTTTTATTTTACAAAAGACAGGGAAATAGCGGGGCGTGTTTATACAGGACTCCATGTGTAGGACATGGCAAGTCCTGAAAGCTTTTTTATTACACAAATCATTCTTTCTGTCTGCTCTGCGGGCTAACGTGGTACCATCCCATGTCAGGGGAGCTGAACTCCAGTCCTCAAGCCTCCCGCACCCCCCCCCCCCCAAAAAAAAAAGGTAATGGATATGGGTATCCCTGCTTCAGCACAATTGGCTCAATCAGTCCCTGCTGCAGCACAGGTGGCTCAATATGAGGCTCAGTCAAAGACTGAGCCACCTGTGCTGAGGCAGGGCTTTCCTTAGAACCTGACCTGTTGGGGAGGCTTGAGGACTGGAGTTGAGCCCCCCCCCCCCTCCAGGCCTACGTTATGATAACAGAGCAGCTCGTTAAAGAGTGACGAGCAATGTATCTGCACTTCAATTCCAACGATCTTACTCAATGTGCCGCCAGCCTACACGTTCATGGGAGCGAAGCTCACCCTGCACGAGAGAAGCTCTGAGCTTCCCTGGCATGGAGAAGTGTCTTGACATCTTATTAAATAGGAGCCAAAACACTGATTTATCAAAGCCTCATCATCCAATGTGCAAACGCAGATGGATAAACTTCTCATCCAAAATGTGTCCCTCTTAGGAGTCTTGATAGAAACGGTGGCAATCTTGATTTTTTTTTTTTTAAATGTAATGGCTAATATGTGAATAATTGGGAGTTTTTCCTGCATGCGTGTGCATTGTTACTAGTGTGTCTCTCACTGTTAGCTCCTGGGCAATGAAATGTGTGGTATTTCCTGACATTTCATAGTAATAAAAATAATACTGCCCGTGGAGTTTTCCATTGCCACTTCCCTTTCTGAACTAAAAGGATTGTATTCTTGCACAGATCTATTCATTACTGGAGCATGAATGCGCAAATATTAGCTTTCCCCTGGACAAGACTAACCAGACGAAGAGAAGATACTGTTGCTATTTCAATCTCTTTAACAATTTTTTTTTACTGCCAGCAAGTCTGGACCCACATTTTTGAGCAATGAATGCGATCTTTTGTAGAGTAGACAGCACAAAAAACAAGGTTTAAAACTTCCATTCTGGATCAGAATAGCACATTGCCAACTGATTGTGTGTACACCGACCCATCTCTACTTCTATCTACACATAAAAACATGTGTTGTGTTTTCCTGAAGGTTTCAATGGTTCATTTATGTCAACTCTGAAGGTATGGGAATCCTCCCCTGGCCACCCGCAAACCCATGCTCTCCAACAGCATCTGTCATGGTCTCAATGGAAGGGATTTCAAGATGGATTCGGTCCAAGGAAAGGGAGGGTGATGTTTTAGGCTGAGATTACTGAAACAAAATGTTCTAATCAAGGAGAAATTGACAGAGGGGACATGTGCCTTTTCACGCTCCGCCTTCGCTCGGCAGCTAGAATGGAAGACTCTATTCTCAATGTCTTGGTAAATCACAGCAAATCCTGTATGGAGAGACACATTATCAGTGATCACAAGCTATTTACATCTAATCTCTTACACATGGCTGGGCGAGGCCTGCTTTTCCTCACTTCGGGCATTCATGGCTCTTAGTCGTGGTATGTAGGGGTGATTTGAGGAACCTCATTTTAACAGCACAGGTGTACTGACCGCACACATGGCTGTGTGAGTCTGCAGAGTCGATACAGTGTTGCATTGAATATTGTAGTGGCAGAGTACCACCTGCGATTTAAGGGCAATCTAGAACAGGGGGGCTCAAATCCAGTCTTCAAGCCCTCCCCCCACCCCCCAAGTGGTCAAGTTTTCAGGATATCCCAGCTTCAGCACAGGTGGTTCAATCAGAGGCTCAGTCAAAGACTGATGCAGGGACTGATTGAGCCAACTCCAGTCCTCAAGGGCCACCAACAGGTCAGGTTTTCAGGGTAGCCCAGCTTCAGCATAGGTGGCTCAATCAGTGGCTCAGTTGAAGACTGAGCCACTGATTGAACCACATGTGCTGAAGCAGGGATATCTGGAAAACCTGACCTA